>NC_020493.1:5291227-5332067 GCF_000184155.1 Fragaria vesca subsp. vesca | reverse complement strand
TATATATATATATATATATATATATATATATATATATATATATATTTTTGGTCATTTTTTAGGAATAAGCCCACATCATTGGATCTGTCATTTAATGAGGTTGGATGGCTGAGATTAAAACAAAAAGTTACACACTTTATATCAAACCTGGACCGTTCAAGATCATTAAAAATAAATCGAAGTTTTGAATGGGTTAACGATCACTAAATTATCTGAAAATTTGTAGAAATGATCTACTCATATAACTCAATGAATTGAACGGTGTAGATGCAAAAATTGATCGGGAAGTTGGTGTAATGCCCTATCTCTAGAAATAAAAAAAAATAGGGATCCCTCAATGGAAAGACCATGTATATATATATGATTGATCTGCAAAATGGACTCTTAATTCTACTAAGTTTGGCCAATCTTTTGCTGAAGTATATCATTATTCTTTTTCACTACAATCTGGTTTGGTGCGTTATTGTACGTAACTTCTGGATTTCTCCCAGCAACATGATGAGTCATCAACTGGAGCAAAACATGGCATGGGGTACGTAATGTGAGAAGCTACTTTTTGAAGCTGATTATCTATAATGCAGATTGCAGTACTTTCTGAGTAAGCACTTGATCAGCTAAAAGTTAGATGGAGACCATATATCATGCATCAATATGATTAAAAGTTCAAGTAGTTAAACCAGCAACTAATTTCAGCAGAGATTATTATTGCAGATTGTTGGTGTCACTTTCTAAAGCTGATTATTTATAATGCGCTACTCGATCTCTGAGTAAGCACTCGAGCTAAAAGTTAGATAGAGACCGAATGTTATGCATCAATATGATTAAAAGTGCAATTAATTATGATCAATCGACTAGCTGCCAAAATCAGCAGAGATTATTGTTTCAGATTGTTGGTGTCACTTTCCAGTATCGTATTCTTTTTTCGCAATTGAAAGTGCATATTGATGTTATAAGTACAGTTTTAACTAGTATAATGTATATAAGTAATCCCTTTTCCTGAAAGAGTACCCTAATCCCATGTTAGACCCTGGAAATAGTAAGTAGCAGTTGATCAGTTGTTGGCAGTATCTGGTGTTTTGCGGATGTTGCGTCATCTCCAGGTGAGAAGGTTCCCAAACATTCTTGTGTTTTTAATGTTCAAAGTACCATAAAAGCCGGAGTGAAGCTTATATATAGCCGAAACGCAGCGGCATGAGTTCCACTATCTTACAGTTATGGTCTGTTGAGAATCAATCTACGACTTTATAATAACTATGCATCACATAATCAGATATATGTTTTCCTGTTGAATTGTTGGCATCATTCTGCTATACGTCAACCTTTTAGTACTATTTGCACTGCGCTGATAGCACATCATGCTATCCTACCAAGTTATGTGTAGCTGAAAAATATTAATCAGTTAGTTTGTAAATTGCTGATCTCACCTCAATTAGCTAGGCTGATATGTTGCTAGACATACATTCTATCATTTAAATAGGTTTTTCACTTTGCGGACAAAAGGAAAGTGAGAACTGAGAATATATTGCAAGCTTCAAACTCTAACATCTCCAGCAACAGCAACTATGGATGCTAGCTAGCATAGTATATTTTCTTTGGAAGATGAATGATTCGCCATTCACTCATTGAGATTACCTCTTTGTGGTCAGATGTCTAGAAACTGTTTAGATTAATATAAAGCACGCGCAGTACTCCGTACTCCATTTTCCTTATAATTTATCATGATCACTCTTACAGGTAGTACAGTAGGATTGTTGTTTATCTAATTATGATTACTTATTGGTAGTAATAGTATTAGTGTTGTTTGTTAATTATTATAACTCAATTATAGGTAAGCAGAGCTCTCTCGCATGTGCGCTCGTGTGTCACACACTCATACTCACAATATGATTCAGAACCTAGCTCTTTGATCATCATAAACATCGATCTGTTAGCTTAGTCCATAAAACCCTATATGTAAGCTTGATAGATTCGACGTTGAAACCCTCATCTATAAATAGATACTATACAAACTACTTGTGATCTCACTCAGAAGTCTAAGTGGCAACACCCTTCACCAATATGAATCCCTTCTTTATCCTTTTGCTCATTGCATTCCTGAGTTTCAACCAAACCCTAGCCAGACAGAGGCCAATTAGCACTACATCCCTAGTACTTGGTATGAGGCATTCTAGGAGCTCCATTAGAAGTCCAGTATCCTCCTCTAACTCGAAGAAGATACCATCACAAGTCTTGGACTTGATGGAGCCACTGAGGGAAGTGAGAGATGGGTATCTGATATCTCTCAATTTGGGGACACCCCCACAAGTCATTCAAGTTTATATGGACACTGGTAGTGACCTTACTTGGGTTCCTTGTGGAAATCTCTCTTTTAGCTGCATGGATTGTGACGACTATAGAAACACTATACTAAACCCTACTTTCTCTCCTTCAGCTTCTTCTTCATCAGTTAGAGACCTATGTGGTAGCCCCTTTTGCACTGATATCCATAGCTCCGATAACCCTCTCGATCCATGCACCATTGCCGGTTGCTCACTCAGTACCCTGATTAAGGGAACTTGTCCTAGACCATGCCCTTCGTTTGCTTATACATATGGTGCGGGTGGGGTTGTCGTAGGAACCCTTAGTAGAGATACACTTAGGGTTCATGGAACTAGTAGTAGCCCAAGCAATGTCACTAGTGAAATTCCCAGTTTCTGTTTTGGGTGCATTGGTTCTACTTTTAGAGAACCAATTGGGATTGCAGGGTTTGGTCGGGGACCGCTTTCCCTCCCATCACAACTAGGGTTCCTACAGAAGGGCTTCTCTCACTGTTTCTTGGCCTTCAAGTACATGAACAATCCCAACATTTCAAGCCCTCTTGTTATAGGAGATGTTGCTATTTCTTCTAAACAAAATTTGCAATTCACTCCGATGTTGAAGAGTCCCATTTACCCGAATAACTACTATATTGGTTTGGAAGCTATCACGATAGGTAACAATAGTATTACACAAGTGCCCTTAAGCTTGAGAGAGTTTGATTCACAAGGTAATGGGGGCATGTTGATTGACTCAGGAACCACTTATACTCATCTCCCTGAGCCATTTTACTCAGACGTTCTTTCAGTTCTCCAGTCATTGATAACATATCCTAGAGCCAAGGAGATGGAGATGAAGACTTCTTTTGATCTTTGTTATAAAGTTCCATACACAACCAATGCTTTCACAGATGAACTCTTTCCTTCAATCACTTTCCATTTCTTGAACAATGTAAGCCTTGGTTTGCCTCAAGGCAATCACTTCTATGCTATGGGAGCTCCAATCAACTCCACTGTGGTGAAATGCTTGTTGTTCCAAACCATGGATGATGGCGATTATGGGCCGGCCGGAGTGTTTGGGAGCTTCCAGCAACAAAATGTGGAGGTCGTGTATGACTTGCAGAAGGATAGAATTGGGTTTCAAGCAATGGACTGTGCTTCAGCTGCAGCCTCTCAAGGACTTCACAAAAGATAGTGGCATATATCACAGTTCTTACTGCGTTATGCAACTGCTTATCAGCAGACAGAATAGTGTGAAGCTTGTCAGTTTTTTATATTTGAATTCCTGTTGTTTTATGCCTTTATCTTTGATTTCCATGCTTTGTTAATTTCCCTAAATAGACAAGAAATGAGCTGGTTATATTCCCATAGCAGCTTGGTCATAGGAGGGAACAAACTGAAGTGGAGAAATATAATTAGCAATTTTTTTATCTATTAATTTAGTAATGGGCCTAGTGCAGTGAGATTATATATGTGTATGCATATGCATAATATAATTCTGGAAACAGTTCCATAATCTGGTGATATACATACATATATGGTAAAAGTTTATTTTGATGGATGATTCCAACAGAGAAGTATGTTACGACCAAAACCATTTGAAAATCGTTTGCGGAAGGATTGAAATTTGAAACAGAAAAGAGCACAGGGCAGCATGATCAGACAAAGGTGAAGATTGGGTAGGTATTAGGCTTGCAGGGATGTGAAGAGCTAACCAGATCTTTGACTACTGCTTTGGTCCTGAGACTTCTTGACAAACCACAGAGAAGATCTAAATCAAGCATAAAAAAAACCCAGCCTCTTCGCTCAAGGCAGCTATCATCTATTATTGGCATCCGACGTTAAATAACATGTAGTACATAGAACTATCGTTTCACTTTCTGTATTTTGGTTTGGTAGGTGTACTTTGTTATAGGTTCTAGTGTTTTTGGGGTTTCTTAGAGCTTTAGGAGATAGCTTCCTGGTGTTTTATCTTGATACTGCTTTCTGAGATTTCTTCACAAGTTTTTTCCATATTTATTACATTTGTCTCATTAATGAATAAACAATATTGTTATTCACTGCTAAACTTTGCAGCTCAGAGTTAGCATGCCAGACCATTTCATTACATGAAATAAAAGAACAATCTCCATAAGATTCTCACACCTTGTGAAGGAATGTATCTAAACAAACTGCATATACAAATCTGGATAAATGTACACGTACATGGGAAACTCAGTAGCTGATACATCATTTTCCACTGTGAGTTACACAAGCTATTATGGAAATACTGAGCAGGCACGTGATCTCAAGCGCAACAAGATGAACTTGCTACCCTTTCAGCAGGTCTATCCATCAGAACCATTCCTGCAGGGTTCTGCACAGGCTGCACTCGGGGTAATCTTTTTGCTGTACAAAACGCAGAAAGAAAGCATTAATCAGATAACTGAATATTTCAAACGAATCTGCAGAAAAACTTCAGTAAAGCCACTTTTACGGGTATACACATTCCCTTCTTAAAAAAACTGTAAACTGAATATGAGTACTTCTGAATCGTCAAAGACAAAAAAAAAGGTTCTTTTGACGGTCAGGGCATGTAGACATGATTTTAAAATAAATTCCTCACAAAATGACCAGGAACTAGTTTTGCACCAAAATTCGTTTCAAACTTTCCCTTCAATATGCAACAAACAGCCCAGGGTTCCTCCCCACTAAGAAATTACCTATCTCATAGAAAACGTCATTGACATTGTCTGCAGTTTTGGCAGAGGTTTCAAGGAAGAAAAGGCCATTCTCCTGAGCATATGCTTGTGCCTCCTGCAAGAGCAACAACATTCTTATGAAAAATATGCAAGTTGTAAAAGCGTATAACAAATAGACCCTAAATTTCAATCAGATTAATTCAACAAGTCTATGGAAGTCTTTTTACCATCTTGACCTTGGAAGTTTATCCAGCTTTTTCTAAATGTCCATTTCATTTTCAATCAACTCCAATTTGAAGTCAATTAGCATTCAACAAATAGTAATTGAAGTCATTTTCTTCACCAGATTCCTTTATTTACTTGATACATAAATTTTACAGAATTAAATAGTTGCCTGTGAGCATAATGATTGTTCATGCAATTTTTTTCTTTGGTTTATATCACAATGTCGTCCCAGGAGCCAACACATCCTAGAATCAAAAATTGACCTAGAGAGGGAAATAAAAGAAAACATACACTACTTTTTTCCTTCAAGTGACAATTAGCAGGAAAGGATCACAGAAAAATCAGACTCATCGTCCAGCGACAGAAGCATGATAAGCTCCAGTCCGGAGTATGACATGAGTTTAAAATTGGCAATTTCTTTTTCTACTGTTAGTGATTTCACTTTTTTTCTTTTCTTTTTTTCTGTTGCAAGTAAAGAGTGGGTACTGGAATCGGAGCCCATAATTACCATAGGAACCGTAACTATAATCCAACATCAATAAAAACACAAACATTACTATGCAAGAAAGAAAACTAAGCATATCAATAGAATTATTTTGATATTAAATTGCTTTATCCTTGAAGAATCAAGATCAAACAAAATTTGACTCAAACAATCAAAAGCTGTATATAATTCAACCAGCAGGCAGGATAAGAAACAGAAGATGATATTTACCTCTGCTGCCACCTTCCTTGACTCTACCAGATCTGCTTTATTCCCAGCTAGTGCCATGACCATATTTGGATTGCCTAGTCATAAAAGAATGATCCACATAGATAGAATTAGCAACATTGAAAGATACAAAAATTCAGTACACAGAGTGCACAACCTAAAGAAAACTGATATTGAAGTCACAGCCTAAGATTGTTTAAAGCAGCCAAGGACTGAGTGATGTATAGACAACAAGAAAGTATGAGCAATACCTTGTGATTTCAGTTCTAGCACCCATTTTTTCGCTCGCTCAAAGGAGGCCTACAAGAAAAAAAAACGAAAAAAATTGAATTCCTGTTCAAGGTATAATCAACTAGCACTTTCCCTATATTCAACATATGACACATAAATTAAATTTTAGCAGAATACTAGTCAGACTACAGTCATTTGGTTATTTTAACTTATATTTTTCAGAACTAAGGGAAAAATGTGGATAAATGGACTCACTTGATTAGTTAAATCATACACAATTATTGCAGCAGCAGCTCCTCTATAATACATTGGTGCCAAACTATGATACCTCTCTTGACCTGCTGTATCCCAAATCTCAAATTTTACAGTTGCGTCATTTACGGCCAATGTTTGTGAGAAGAAGGCAGCACCAATTGTGGATTCCTACAGTATCATAGATTAAAAGTCAAGATCCTAGAACAAAAGTAAGGTATAAATATCCCATAAGTTTATCATAGAGTCGTAGACCAACCTGAAATTCAATGAACTGTCCTTTAACAAAGCGCAACACTAGACTAGACTTGCCAGCTCCAACATCACCAAGAAGCACCTGAAGCACAATATCATACACCACTCCAACGATCAGAAAATGCAACTTCCAAAAAACAAAGAAAACATTAAACTAAACAAGTAGAGAGGCTTTCAACACCTAAATATAGAACTAGATTTTCCTACATATTAGAGATAATGATATACCAACGACACAACTTCCAACCAAACAATAGCACATATTACCAACATACAAACAAAGCCACCATAATTCATGTTTATTATTCTCAAAACGTCAGAGACAGTCCACACAAACAAGAACACAGAAAAAGAAAGCTTTGATTTACCAGCTAAGGAAACACAATCAACTCTCCGATAAGCCTCAACTATCAACCTTACATCAAATACCAGAAACCCAAACCCACAGTTGATCAACAATTCCACACAAAGTCCTCATCCAACCATCACAATCAAAGCTAGATCATCAACCAAAATCATAAAAAACAAAACTATACAGCTCATAACCCAAATCAGACCCGTGTCAAATTACCACACTAATCAACAAACCAAACCAAACCCAGATCAGAATTCCCATCGAATTACACACCCAACAAATCAAAATCAAAACTTGACCACAAACCCAAATTCAATCCAATCAAAATCGCAAAATTGAACACAAAGCAAGCTAAAAAAGAAAGAGGGTTTTTGAGAACGGACCAATTTGGCATTAATATTCTTGTTCCCGGTGGTGGCCATGAGAGTAATCGAATCAATGATCGGAGAGAATTAAACAGAATTGAATTGAGACGTTGACGAAGAAGAGAGGAGGGTTAGATGAGAGTTGAAGCAAAAAGGCGAAGAAGGAAGGATCCTTATAAGACCGAGTAGTACAACAACCTCTTTGTGTTTCTCTCTCTTCGGTTTTTTACTGAGAAGAAGCCGATGATTTGTTTTTGTTTTCTTTGGTTTGGTGTCGTTTTAATAATGTTCTTTCCTTTTCCGCGTGGCTAACGTAAAAGCCGAATTCTATTCCTGGATGGGCCTGGTCTTGGTGGCCGCCCGTCATTATGGACTTGTGGAATGGGCTTTGAAGGTTTACCTTGGACCCAATGGAAGGGTCCATTTTACTATTCTTGTGTAGGGTCCATTTTACTATTCTTGTGTGTAGATGATGAAGACAGAGCCCTAGTCTGTTGAGGAATGCAACTTTGTGAATGGGGGAGGGAGCCAAAAGAGCAGTTAGGTTTAGAATAGGGTTGATAACTTGATATTGCGGAAGCAGATGCAATGGTGCCATTGTGGCAGGCCCGAAGGTGTGATCTTTTTTCTCTTCTTATGTGTTCGATAAATTGCTTGAAATAGACTATATTAATGATAATGAAAGAATTCAAGATTTTGAGTGTAAATGTTTCGACTAACTTATTGTTTGTATGATACTTTTAGGGATTTATATAAATCTTTTATGTCTGAGTTGCTGTTGATCAAGCTTATTTCCAGAAATAAGTAATATCTAGATATTCCCTAGTTTGATATCCAAAGAGATTGTTTAAGTGAAACTACTCAGACTAGTGTAGTACTACAGTACTACTAGAGCTTAAGCTTCTAAAATTTCTAAACTCGGCCATTAACCAAGTAAAACTCTCAGTGTAGGACTTGCTAATGGCAAAGTACGTATAGTAAGCGACTTTAAAGCCTATACTCTGTTGGGAATGAGCAATGAGGACTGAGGAGGACCAGCAAAAGTAGACTGTAGACATGACAATTCCACCTGAAAAAGAATCAAAAGAAAAGTAAGACGAGAAAATGATGAACACTGAAGAAAAAGGGTAACCGCACGATGTTGTTGTTATCATATACGAGTAGTGTTCACATGGTCAGTCACTGGTCACGAATCTCTTGGTCAGTCACTAATTAGGTAAACATGACTGATCATATACACGTAGCTGAGGTTTCTTTTAACTAAAAAATTGCGTTTTCAGTTATGGAGGTGTGATTTTGTGAATGCCTCACATGATTATAAACATGAAAATATGCATATTGCATGTGGACTATGCATAACTTCATCGATGATTTGAACGGTCTAAGCATGGATCGATGTTCAAGCATGGATGCGTTCTGACAACTTCATATATAAGCTTCGCTCGTTTCTATATCTGCATTGCATCCTCTTGCTTATAGGAAGAAAAATCATCGAGTCCCCTGATGATAATTCATAATTCAATGCTTTGGATGCTTTTCTTTTTACTCTGCAAGCTGATCAAAATTTATTTCCACATGAAGAAATATGAGGAAGTTGTTCTAGAATCCAAGCACTTCACCAAAGTGTAGATTACTGTTGGTTTACACCAAAAGAGAGTAAACTTCTTTGATAGCTTCAACACTCTATGCCTCTATGCTTCTTTTTTTCAGCTACTCCATCAGTAGTTCATCTTTCCAACAAAGCACAAACCCTAGCTAAATTGTGGATAACTTAAAACAATTAAAAATGTAATTGACCTTAAGCTCCATATTCTATGTTGGGAAGGAACAATGAGCAGTGAGGTAATATATATAAGAAGGAAAAAGAAAAGTGGAGGGATGAGTAATTTAAGCATGAAAGAAGCAAAAGGGTAATGCTACTGTTTTCATATGAAAGGAAGCAAAAGGCTGAAAAATGCCCATTATGCATCTCCAGGCTCTCCCCTGTGATGCTCTTCTCCATTGAGAAAAAAAAGGCAAAAGCTTTAGTCCACCCCCTCCCTTTGTCAGAAGGGCTACCCCCAATTACCCAATAATGACCAGTCCCTCCCTTTCCTCCTCCTCTCACAGTCAGACCCAGAAAACACCAACTTTTGTCACAGAGCAAGCAAGAGAATCCAAAACCAATGACACCAATAATACCAAACAAAGATGATGATGATGGCATTCTGGTAATTCCACACAATGGCAATATGGCATCCGTCCAATCCAGCCTTCTATTCTTGATCATTGACTGGTCTCTCTTTGACCAGTCTTTTGGGGGAAGCACTTGTGTCTGTGCAGTTTTTGCAGGTACTGCTCTCACTACACCAGCAATATTTCTGTACCATCATAAATGATACATCAACAACTCTATCCCCCACTTAGGAGATTATTATAGAAATCCCTCTGTATTGTCCTTTTAGAACTTGCTTTTTTCATCTACACTATATTTTACAGAATCTAGTTAGTTTTTTGTGAGAAAATTTGTGTGTAGTCAAGACTGAAGGAGGGAGGTGCAGCTGAGGCCTGAAACTGAACAGATCTTTTTCCTGTCTCTCACAAGATCTTCTATGAAATATTTCAGATCTTCAACACAGTAAAATCATAGACAAGGTCAATTCTATGACATATGGAATCTCTAAAACTTGAACAGCAACAGAAATTAAATAGAAACAATTAATGGGATTGTAATTAAATTATGTACAATCAACCAAATGGAGGGGATTGATAAAATGCCCTGATGATGATCTGATCTCTATTTTGATATCATAAATAGAAAATTATTGTAATTATTAATTAAGATGATGATGATGATGATGATAATGATGATCACTTCATTTTGGAGCTGAAGATTGGCTTTGGTTGTTGGAAGCCAAGGCATGGATGGAATTAGCAAGCTTGTTAATGGCATCAACAAGGCCACTAATGCCTTGCCTGTTGACCTCAGTTTTAGTCTCCTCAATCTGAATCCTCCTCTCATGCATACTCAAAATCTCTCTGTGCCTCCTTTCTTCTCTCTCCTCACAGCCCTGAAGAGCTTCTGCAATTATGGAAGCTCCTCTGGAAATAGCAGTGCCCACTTCACTTGAGGTGCCTGCACTCACAGTACCACTGGTACTGATCCCCTGCTGCTGATCTCCACCTCCACCACTTGCTCTTCCTCCTCCTCTCCTCCTCCTTTTGGCTGGTGAGTCTGAATGCTCACTTGTATCAGTATCTGAGCCTTCACATGTCTCCACAAAAAAGTAGGAAACTCCAAATCAACCAATCAATACTAACTGATCACTCAACATCATTTTGTTCATTATTACCATGCAACCAAGCCAAAAATAAAATAAATAATAGAATTACTACTCAAAGAGATTCAATGCAGTGCTGCATTCATCCTTTCTTTTTTTTTTCAGCAATATGATCAACATTATATGAATCCCATACATTCACTTTTTCAGTGGAAGTACATTGTTAATTTATGGAGAATTTGGCAAGAATTACTATACATTAAACATTTATATTAGTATCATAATAAGCTGTTTAAAATTGAAAAATGCACCTGATAATAAATGAAAATGGAGTAAACCAAGGCTAGTTGCAAGAGGTAGAGAAAGACAGAGAGTACCTACTGGGGGAATAGGTTGAGAATATGGAAGCGGAGGTGGTGGTTGAGCTGCCAATGGTGCTGGTAAAAGATGCACTGCTGCAATTGGTTGAGCTTGGATCAGCTGCTGTTGCATCACAGGAGGAGAGAGCACTGTAGAGTGATGAACACCACTAATCATGGGCCTCTCCACCACATATCCAATGTTGGGGTTAGGACTAATGGACCCAGAAATAGAAGCACCACCACCACCACCATTACCACCCACCACAATTCTACCCATCTCTCTCTTCTCCACCACCTCAACCAAAGCGTCATAAATCTGAGGCACCATATTGGTAGGCAAGTTCCTCTCTTTCCTTTCACTCTTCTCAAGCTTCCAGTAAGATGGCAACTCCTTATTCTCACCCCCCACTACACTACTTCTCCTCTCATACTCCCTCACTTTCTTGTAGTCCCTCATGAGATTGTCCCACTTGTCATTGCATTGGTTTTGGCTTCTCAAGCACCCTTTCTTCCAGCAATAGTCTTCCACCCATTTCCATCTCAGCTCAGCTGGTTTGATTATTGATCTTGGGGTCTCATCAGCACCATGATCCCTACTGGAACTACCACTTCTCTTCATTACTCTTCTCTCCTCATCCATCTTCTTTGCCTCTATCAGAACCATTGTCTCCCCCACTGTCCAGTTCCCTTTCCTGTAGTCCCTCATTACAAAACTGCCACTATTCCCTCCCTGAATTTCAGCCATTCCCAAGATGCATGCAGCACATAAATATAACTGTGTGTGTGTGAGAGAGAGAGAGAGAGAGAGAGAGAGAGAGAGAGAGAGAGAGAGAGGAGGGAAATAGAGGGTGTAATAAAAACAGGTTTTTGATTTGATGTAGGCTTTGGTTTCAAATCTCCAGTCAAATCTCACACTAATCAATTTGAGATAGCTAATTTGGGTTCAAGGACATATATGTGTTTACCTTAAAAGGATCTAGGGTTCTTAAACATGAAACTTGATGTTGACAAGGTGAGCTATATGCAGATAGCTCCATGTCATTTTCTTATTGTTTCTTTCCGTCTTAAAATTTTCAAACCTTTTTGAGGGCTTAAGGATGGATTTGCATCTGCACACCCTTTGAAAATCTTGTGAGATTAAAGTTCAAATCTAAATCTACTTATTCAAACCACTACTGCTCCCCACAGTGAGGAGAGAGAAAGAGAAAGACTACCATTATAAGAAAAGGCCAAGCAAATCCATTCAAACTGACATCAACAAACCCCAAAAAATTTTCAGAGAGATTGAAACTTGAAAGAGGAAAAAGATGAAGTGCTTGCTGGCATTAGATTACAGTGAATGCATGACTACCACTGCCCCCCTACACGTGTTGTATGTAGCCTTCCATCATCATACCCGGCCCGTTCGAGTTGCGCAGTTTCTTTTCTCTCTTTTTCCTTATACTAGCATGCTTTAAATATTGTAGCTAAAAGTAAACAAAATTAAGGGGTAGGAGGATATACAGAAATACTTGGTACCCTAGGTTGATCAAAATGTTGTTACCATTTTTCTGGTGTTCCAATTGATTGTAATTAGTTCATAAAAACATTGATTTTATGCACAGTTTATTAACATTTTATCGAACATTTGTTACCGATTACTGCGACTAAGAGTGGCATTCGGAACAGAGACTACTGTGAGCAGTGTTCTGCATAATACTACATATCCCACATTTTGTATGAATATATTCAGCAGCCTACTCATTGGCTCAATATAAGAACTAATTTCTGGCAACAATGATGATTTGAGCATTGCTTCTGCATGGTAGTGCTGGAAAAGACCCTCTTTAATTTCTTTTAAATCTCATGAGATGGTGAAGATCTAGCTAGCAGAATAAATCTACATCAAAAGCCTACAAAATACTAAGAATCCTAATCATTTAGATTTAGTTAGGTCTCCTATTTTAATCCCATGCTATACCATGCAATGCAAGAACAATAAACTAATATGAAAACCCTAATGCGAGCTAGTTTTACCAAACAGCCCCAACACTCGTACCCTCCATAGAAGAGGACAGTTTTGTTCTTTACGGGCAAGACAGGTGTCCATAAGGTCTTTTGGGTACAAATGGTGACAGGGGTTCCTTTGACCCAAGCTTGACCAGAGAGGACAAGGTCCCCAAATGGGGCCGTGAAAGACCCGACTAGTCCCTTTCGTTCTTTGGTTTTGGACTCTAGCCTGCACTTTTAGGGTACAATGCATGAGGGCAGTACTGTCATTTCATTCCATTGGCATTTATGTTTTGAATCCGATCTCACATCGGCTATGATTCAAAATTGGGGTCCCTTTTGGTGATGAAGATGGTGACCAGGGGTTGAGATGTCCACACCAGAAATATATATATCAGAAACCCAGATTTCCCTAAAAAACAGTTCCACAACTTCCATTAATAAAGCTTCAATTTACTCTGCATTTATTTGGAGGCCATGGTCTAGAAGCATGGGTATTGATTGGTCATGGGTGGTGATGAGTTCTTTCTTTTGTTTGATCGAGAGCATCGGTGATGAAGTATCGGTGCATGTTAGATTTGATAGAATGAGCGGAACATTAAGAGGACTTGATTTACATTAAACTTAACGTGTTTAACTTTGGATCGTAGTTTCATCGGAAAAAAAAAAACTTAAATCGTAGTTGAAGCTTAACTTAACTTTGGCTTGTGTATGAGACAAGCTCAAACCTAGGTCCATACCAAAGCCAACATCATATATCTTTGTTTTCTATGTATCGCCTGGGCACCTCTCATATGCATCAGCTCTGGTTTGTGATATTAAATAGCAAGCCATGAATTTCTAATTCATATGCTTCTTCGTGCGTATTATACGAACCGCATACATGATTACAGTTTTCCTCTTTCATAAATAAATATTGATCAATATGGCATGGTTGTTGCATATTTGTTTGCGTGATTAACAGCATACAATCTTGATTTCTTTTATGTACTCATTGGTTGTGCCACTATGGTGAAGCATTTGACATTAAGTATGTATTTGTTAATTTGTATATATATTTCACGATATGTTTCAATTTTAATATTTGAGAGTAAACTCATGATTACACCTAGTTGTGAATTGTGTGATCATATAGATTGAGACTTGAAGTCTCTTTGATCGAACAATAGAAGGGCCTGAAGTTTCTTGTGAGAACAATAATCAAAATTGTGACATGAAGTCTCTCAAAGCTTATGCAATAACAAGGGCCAGAAGTTCCTCACAGTTATACAATGATCGAAACCATATATTGTGAATCATATGAGGGGCCTGAAGTTCTTCACCTTATATGATATTATGCTATGGAGATCGGTAAATCAAAATTATCATATTTGGTGAAGTTAAGATTATCATATTTGGTGAAGTTAATCAGACCAAAAAGTTATATGCATTTTCTTCATCTATGGAACCAGAAGTTTCCAATGCGAGGTTTATTTATTTATGTTCATTTTAATTTTCTCATTTTGTTATGCATTTTCAATACAGTACTTTCATTTAAATTTTATTATTATTCATTCGGGCCAACAACCCTACATCTCGATCATATGAATTTTGAGTGTAATATTTTTGAATTAGAAGTTTCAAAATATTATGATGTAGAACCCAAAGTTCTAACAGTAAATTTCAAACCTAAATCTTTGATTACACGTATCATTGATGGCTCCAAAAGAGCACATACAGTGTTAAATTTCTACAATAACTTGAGACATATAATATCATAAACTAGAAGTTCATTGAAAACCATGCATGACTAGCTAAGTCATAATTTACCTAGAGTGTTGTCTTGAATGAGTTACAAGTTTTGATGACCACTAGTCTATATGCCGCATATTTTCGAGTTGTCACCTCAATGAAACACTCCTCTTGTCATGAGGGGGAGAAAGATTGTTCCTGAAGAACGATGTAAACTGGTGTGAGTTGTTTATCCATTGTCTCATTTTGGTTTTGAGAAATATCTCAGCAAATGAGTTGATAAAAGATATTGATAAAATTATATGTTAAATGTTAAGACATCTGCTTGAGTTAAAGCCCTAGAGACAAACCATATTAACACATTCGATCTGTGGGATGCATATGTACCTAAGTGATATGATTCTTCTGAAGAGAATATATAAACTAATCAATGTCAGAGTTCCAATATGGTTACACATACAAAAGTTGTAAGTATCCCATTAGAGAATAATGTCTTTGTGATATAGCAAAACATTAATATGGTTGATACTCATAAACCTAAAGTCTTTGACCTCAAACTTGGTTTTTGTTCGGCACTGGCCAATGAACATCTTCACTCGAAAGAAAGTGATTAATCTGCGCATGGTTAGAATAAGACAGTCTTCCTGCCGTTAGGATGAGAATAAGACTATTGTCATTTGAATAATGACGTGAATTTGAGTGGAATGTATCCACTAGGTCTAAAGTTTTAAGCTTCTAAAAATGGAAGATTATACAGATCCTCTAAAAGATCCACATATGCTAGATAATATTTGTCCTAAAAGTGACAAATATATCCACTAGGTCATTTGAATAATGACGTGAATTTGAGTGGAATGTATCCACTAGGTCTAAAGTTTTAAGCTTCTAAAAATGGAAGATTATACAGATCCTCTAAAAGATCCACATATGCTAGATAATATTTGTCCTAAAAGTGACAATATTTGCCCCAGAAGTGGCATGATGCATGCATATAAGAATGTGTGGGATCTATGAATGATGATCATCTATCAAAATTTACAAATGGTAGCTACCAAAGACCACTAAGGACTGTATGACATTGTACCACGTTTCATTATACATATCGACAAAGCATATTATTGGCCAAATTGGAAAAAGACAATTCCAATGAAACTGAATATTTGAAACGTGATGAGATACTTAAACCTTTAACCCTACATGATATAAATGAGCATTGATCATAGTGAATATAAATCACTATGGCATAATGTCTACAAGATACATGAGGATTATGAATATCTTTTCTTATACGGGACAATTTTTCTGTAAGTACAGTGTTACATAATAGATATAGTTGTTATTGACTAGAGACTTACGACATTTGTCATCGTATATTATGAGAATCATAAAAGACTCGTTGCTAAAAGCAAATTCTCAAAAAGAAAGTGTAATTACAAGCGTATCGCTTGTCAAATCCTTAAAGGATTCAAGTACATGAAAGATTCTAATGTAATTTGAGCCATGAATACTTGACAAAGCCTGAAGCTAATTCATGGAATCATATAGTCAAAAGCTAGCTCATATATACTCATTCTGTTATAGTTAACGTGATTAAAATTGCCTCAATGAGTACTATGATCGAACTACACAATCGAATTCAAATTATGATCATTATGTTGCCATATTCTAACTTTCAAAATTATGAATTACTTAGAGCTGTTGAAGAGCTTATATAAGACGTATCAATACACAAAGATATTGATGTGTATGGCTAAATACGCCATGAGATATTTCAATGTTTTAATATCAATTTTCTTATATTGTTTAGCTATTGCTTAGTGTATGAATTTAATCATATAACTAAATGAAGTAAGATGTATTAGAAATCGTCTACCTCTATTGGTATTGTTTTAACTTTACAGGTTTGATATTTCATGATGAGCCTTTATATGCAAAGCATGCATGGTGCATGTCATTTTAGTGATGAACAATCAAACCGTTATTTACCGCGCATAAAACTTGCAACATTCATGGGAGATTCTCATCAAGGAAAGCATCTAAAAGTATGCTATCTAACGTACACATGTGTGTTGTACTATTTTTCTCCTTCGACCAAGGTTATTTTTCTCCCACATGGTTTTTGTTACCTGACAAGGTTTTTAATGAGACAACATTAAGCGCGTCCAATTTCATCATTCATTGGTGGACATCGAAGGGGGAGTGTTATCAATATTATTATCTATGTGATTGTTCATGTAATTACTCATTAGTTATGTATTCTGATGTAAACCTTATATCTATATAAAAAGGCTAATGAATGAGAATGAATGAGTACACTTCTACCTCTTCCCAACTATTCTCTATGTCTCTTCTCTCTATCTTTTCTTTATTTTATAACAAAAATAACACATTATTGTATTCTTTCCTCCTAACCGATGATTTGAATTTTTAGCCAAGTACATATCCTTTTTGCAAAAAACTTTGTCAATTTATGCTTCTTCTTGCATTCGTCAAAGGGTCCACGGTTTTTTCTTTTTTTATGAGAATAATCATGGGAAGATATGAGAATAAATTGTAACCAACTACATATGAAATGTGGTACGCAAAGTTTGGAGAGAGAGATGAAGATCAAGTATGGGCCTGGGTGACTAAGTCTATGGAACCACCGACGGGGTTTGTGAGCCTAATCCTGAACAATAAGTTTACTGGGCTAATATATGAGGTTCATTTGAACAGTGAATTATATAAAATGGGTTATAGAATGCAAACCTATAGAAAAGAAATCCGATCCAAAAATTGAGCCTCAATTCTTCTCATTCTTGAATTTGATGATGCTCAGCTGCAGCGCAGGAGGTATGCGGTCTTCTTTTCTTCCCGTCCTCAAGTTATTAGCTTTGTATGATCTGAGAGAAACGCATCGACCGATGGTGAGTAATGTTGAGTATGCCTGCAAAGGTGTTTGATGTAATGCTTCACTCGCGTCCTCTGCCTTGTGTTGCAAGTTTCAATCATATATTAGGCCAGCTTGTCGAACTGAAACACTCCTCCGGCAGTCATCTGTTTGAATCGACAGATGGGTCTGATCGGAATCACTCCTGATCAATATACTCTGTCTATTCTCGTCGGCTGCTATTGCAATTTGAAACAAATGGGGGTTTGGCTTATCGGTCCTGGGACTGTGGGACACATGAAGGGCTTGGCGAACGACAAGGCTAGGCTGCAACCACTTATAACTGCCTTGATGTGATAATGGCTCATCATGAGCAGGCGCTAGGTTTGAAGGTTAATAGGGGATATCAGCTACGCCAAGCAGAACACTGAAAAAAAAAAACCGTCATCAACTTCGTCCTCACTGGTTATTAGACTCATGTTGATCTCATAAGTGGTGAGGCATGCATCAGCCCCTGGAGCATATTTTGCACAGCACAAAAACATCGATGTATATATGTCATGAACATGAATGATTTTGTTCTTTCCGCTTCAACATTCTTAAGATGTTTTTGTTATGAATGGACCTAGAACTCTTAACCTATGCAATCGCGCGCAATACCAACATGTTCATATTATTGGGATCCAAATTCGATCGAAGAAAGGCAATGCAAGCTAAAATTTCTAGGTCAAGAGGTACCATGACTGCTATGACGAGCATAATCTTATCATATCACAGTGATATCATCACTCTATAATGTTGTGTAAGTTTCAAATATCCATCATTCAACAGTAAATGTAGATACAAGAAGCGGCTAACAATGCAAGTCTCAGTTTTATTAGTCTCATTAATTTGGTAGGTAGCTTGGATGACCAAATTATCAAAGATGTTATTAGATGGTGTTTTTCATAATCTTCATAAATACTGAACAAGCTAGATTTGATGCCATAAATTTAGAAAAAATCACATTGTTGGTAGCTAGAGTAAAGACGTTTATGTTTACTAACCATCATGAACACATCTCAACAAACCTTCAAGGCCTCAACAATTAACCAACTTCGAATTGAACATTTATTCAATGTCCTTTTAATAAACGTAAATACGAGAGAAAGAGAATAGTCCATGACCTCCTGTATTATCTGTTGCAAAGGTTGAGTTGGGATTGATACAAATTTTGTACGACTTGAATCACTTGATTATATTCTCTCGCTCCTAAAAAACTTTCTTAATCACTTAACCTCTCTAAGATTTCTTCAACTAAAATATAGTTCAATACTTTCTATTGAGTCATCTATTATGATCAAGTGTTAAAACTTTCAAATAATGTGACTACTATAAATGATGTAAATAGTCTATACATTGACTAATGTCAAAATTCCGATCATGTGTGTTTCTCATTCATTAAATTCAACAAACATAAATTATACATAAAAAGAATCTCATATTTAGAAACATGTCAAATGATTTCTCGATTATGACAGCCGTATTTTATACATGCGCCACAATTTTTTTATACGTGTCCATAAGCAAATACGGTATTTCGCTTTTCATGAATTCAAATTTTTGATTTTAAACCTTTACTCCCCGCTTCAAAACTTTCAACATTCAGGTAAATTTCTCTGACTCCCGGGTGAAACAGAATCTACTACGGTAAGTCTTGTATCAGTGAATCTAGCAAGTAAGAAAAAAGAAAAGAAAGAATGAAACTTTAAAGGTAAATGAGTAGACTTTACCGAGAATCCAAATCTGCCACCCAATCATAATACAATGAATCCAACAAACCGATCGCCCCAAATTTCTCGAAACCCCGAAAATCAAAATTAATATCTCCAAAATTAAAATTACAAATACCAAAGACCACCACCACTCCCTCTCTTCTTTCTTCTTCTTCTTCGCTTCAGCTCAAAGCAAGCATCTTTCCCCTTCTCTGCTTCAGTACTAGCATTAGCTTTAGGGCTGAGCACCGATGGCGGCGGAGGATTGCTACGCCACGCAGCTGATCGACGGCGACGGCGGATTCAATGCCGCCGGCCTCGACCGATTCGTCAAGGAGGCCAAGGTTATTGACTGCGGGCTCTCGTACGCCGTCGTCGCCATTATGGGGCCGCAGAGCAGCGGTAAAGCTTCGAACTATGTTCAATTTTGATTTTTTGATTGAGTTTGATTTTGATTTGGTTTTTTGTGAAAATCGCAGGGAAGAGTACTTTGATGAATCAGCTGTTTCATACTAAGTTCAGGGAGATGGATGCGTTTACAGGAAGGTAAGAATCTGAGTTTTTTGTTTTTTGTTTTTTTTTTTTTTTTGTAGATTTATGGATGTGAGTTTTGGGAGGAATGTTGGATGTGTTGATTTCAGGAGCCAAACGACGAAGGGGGTTTGGATTGCCAAGTGTGTCGGCATTGAGCCGTGCACTATAGGCATGGATTTGGAGGGTACTGATGGCAGGGAGAGAGGAGAGGTAATCGGATTTTCGCTGAATTTTTTACTTGTTTTGTTCTGTAAAGAGATTAGAGGAGCTGCAGGATGTGGAGTGGTGTCGGATTTAGTTGCTGTTTGTACTGACTATTGGATTGTGTTGTTTTTCCAGGATGATACTACGTTTGAGAAACAAAGCGCGTTATTTGCGCTGGCTGTTTCGGACATTGTGCTGATTAATATGTAAGTTTGTTAGTTTGTGTAAGAATTGTTGAAGTCTATCCGTGTATGTAATGGGGTGTCTGATTCTGTGTAGAGATTGTCCTATGTCTTTTGTAGTAGTTGTGAACTTGCATTTTGTTGTAGGAAGACAAAATGTGGTAGGAATACAGTTTTTCAAACATATTTGTTCTTGTAGAAGAAGCTCTTTGTGGGTTTTCAGTTGGTTTTTTCTTTTCATTGAAAACAAGGGCTATTCTAGATATGAGATTTAAGTTCAGAGTCCTTCAGTTTTAATGATCAATCTTTGCCAATATTATGTACTTCTGCTCATAAGTCATAAGTAGTAACCATGTCAACAGAGATATGAATATGTATCAGAAAAATTTTCCATTAGATACATTTGAATCAACATATAAGAGTAAATTTTAAATCATAGTCAAATATCTAATGGATATTGGGTTCTATATGCAGGTGGTGCCATGATATTGGTCGGGAGCAGGCTGCAAACAAACCTTTACTAAAGACAGTTTTTCAGGTACCATGTAACAATATTTGCTTCTCAATGTCTATTCAACACTTATTTCTTCTCAGTTACTGACATTCTGTATTCTAAATATACATAGGTCATGATGCGTTTATTTAGCCCACGTAAAACGACGTTGTTGTTTGTTATACGCGACAAAACAAAGGTATGGAGATAATTTGTGAGGATGTGTCCACTTATGTAGATCCTTATTTATTCTAGTTCCATAAGTCTTCTCTTTTTTTTTGGCTGTTCATGTAGACCCCATTTGAGTATCTGGAGCCTGTTTTAAGGGAAGATATACAAAAGGTAAGTTTGTCCTGAGCCCTAGAAGGTTGTTGTTGTTACTTCTTTTTCCTGTAAAAGAATCTTTTCTCCAGACTCAACTTATACATTCTGCAGATATGGGATTCAGTTCCAAAGCCCCAAGCCCATAAAAGCACTCCGCTCAGCGAATTTTTCACTGTGAGATATTTTCTATCACTCTCTGCTCTCTGATGCCATGTGTTCTTTATAATGTTCTCATTCGTCAAAGCACATTTTCTCTGATTATTGTATTCTTTGATATGAAGGTAGAAGTTGTTGCTTTGTCCAGTTATGAAGAGAAGGAGGATAAATTTAAAGAGGAGGTAGCCCTTTTCTTTTAGAAGCAATTCATTATGTCTCAGATTTGCCATTACACTTTATTTTGTTAGTTTCGGTTCGTGGAGTTACCTGTATATTTATATAAAAGGATCTTGTTAAAGCACACCACAATAGTGGAAGCATTTCCTATATTATATTCTTTAAGGGAGTCTATTCTTCATAAAGGTTTACAGTGGTTCTTACTTACTACGTTTTGTGCAGGTTGCTGAATTGCGGCAGCGTTTTTTCCATTCTATTTCTCCAGGAGGACTTGCTGGTGATAGACGGGGTGTTGTCCCTGCCTCTGGATTTTCATTTAGTGCACAACAGATCTGGAAAGTAATCAAAGAGAACAAAGACCTGGATCTTCCTGCTCACAAGGTTTGTTGGTTTCGTTCCCTATCAGAATTTAGTTCATGGTTTTGACTTCTCATACACATGTAATATCTACGTGTACTGAACACGAATTAATCAGGTTATGGTTGCTACTGTTCGGTGTGAAGAGATTGCTAATGAGAAATTTACTCACTTGACCTCTAATGAGGTATGTATCCATTTCCCTGTATTGAGAGATGCTTCTATTTCTGGTATGACTGAAAATTT
Organism: Fragaria vesca subsp. vesca; assembly: GCF_000184155.1. NCBI lineage: Eukaryota > Viridiplantae > Streptophyta > Magnoliopsida > Rosales > Rosaceae > Fragaria > Fragaria vesca. Next base: position 5,310,059 of record NC_020493.1, on the reverse strand, counting down.
TACTGGTGAAATCTTGAATGACCATGATGTAGGATTGGTTGGCATTAGAAGAAGCTGTACAAAGTGGTCCAGTACCAGGTTTTGGTAAACAGCTCAGCTCCATCCTAGACACCTATCTTTCTGAGTAAGTTCTACCCTGGTTTATATTGTTTTGGTTGTGTTTTTGTTTTCTGTGCCATACCAACTCGTATTGTCACTTGTCAGTGGTTTATGGGTTTTTATCCTCTCAAGTTTTGACTTTATTATGTACATCACAGATATGACATGGAGGCCATCTACTTTGATGAAGGTGTAAGGAATTCAAGACGACACCAATTGGAAACAAGAGCATTGGATGTATGGCTACTCTCTCTATGTCTCTAATATAACAGATTCTGGTTACGCTTCTCCAGTTCGAGACAGCTCCTGGAACTTACTTTCATTTTCTTTTTCATTACCATTCATATGTTTAAATGTCGCTTACCTCTTAACTTTCCAGTTTGTGTTCCCTGCGTACAATACCATGCTCGGGCATCTACGTTCTAACGCTTTGGAAAATTTTAAAGTGAGATTGGAGCAGTCATTAAGCAACGGGGAAGGATTTGCCTCATCTGTGCGAACCTGTACGGAAAGATGTGTGCTCGAGTTTGACCGTGGATGTGCAGGTAGTGTTTGTACCATTGAAATCATGAGATTTTGTTGTTTATGATTGAAAGAATAAATGCACGTGGAATTTATTGCTTGTGATCATCACATAGGAAACACATTGTTTTCTGTTGTTTCTTAACACGCGCTTGAATCACATCTTCATTCATGCCTCTGAAAAGATTTTATTATGCTACAACTCTTGCCCAATGGAAAATGAGTTCTGGGAATCTGCAGAACCCAGTCTTGTGCACGGTTTCTTATTTTTTTTTTTAAATTCATAAGGGGTGCTATTCTTATCCTTGAACTAAGAATAATAACTTTAAGATGAATTCCGTCCCATCTAAACCATCTTCCTTGACCGTCTTTCCCTTTTTCTATATATGGTGTTTTTCCTTGTTTTCTTCTACCAACTTTTATGTTAAGTGACATCTATTTGGTTTATCGTACAGCATAATATGTTTGGCTCTAATAAATTTCCATCTTTGTCCTTTCAGATGCTGCTGTACAGCAGGCTAATTGGGATACTTCAAGAGTTCGGGAAAAGCTCCGACGTGATTTAGATGCACATGCCTCATCTGTTCGTAGTACAAAGTTGTCGGAATTGAATATCACTTATGAGGTAATGCTCTTCATGAAATGCAGGGATGAGCCGGGCAGGGTCCTGTGGTAGCCCTGGACCCCAGCCTCTTTTCACCTACTTTAAACTGCATATTCAATGTTGATATATATGATTAAAATTAAGCTATGGCAAAATTATTATTACTCAAATAGCTTAACGCGGACATCTCTTTTTTCTTGCAGAAAAAACTCTCAGCTTCTTTAACTGAACCTGTGGGGGCTCTACTTGAAGCCGGAGGAGAAGACCCCTGGGCTTCGATAAGGAAACTTCTTAATCGTGAGACTGAAGCTGCAGTGTCAGAGTTCTTAAAAGCAGTTGTTGGTTTTGAGTTAGACAAAGTAACAATTGAGAAAATGGTGCAAAATTTAAGGGATTATGCAAGAAATGTGGTGGAGACAAAAGCAAGAGAAGAGGCTGGGAAAGCTCTGATCCACATGAAGGATCGGTAACAAACCTGTCATTAAACTGTCTGGTCTTTATTCCTGGTCATTATGTTGCTTATGTTTTTGTTAAAATTTTTCAGGTTTTCAACAGTCTTCAATTATGACAGTGATTCAATGCCTAGGGTATGGACTGGGAAGGAAGACATTAAAACCATAACCAAAGATGCCCGTTCTGCGGTAGTGATTCAAAGCTTTATAAAAGGAAGTATACTATAATCTTTTATTCGTGTAAATCTGATATTTTATTATCTTTTATTGTTTTGTTCTTGTAGTCTCTCAAGATTTTATCGGTTAGAGCTGCTATCCGTTTGGATGAGAAGCCTGATAATATTGAAAAAGTTATATTTTCTTCTCTAATGGATGGAACTGGTACTGCTTTGTCCACACAAGATAAGAGCACAAGAGCTTTAGCAGATCCTCTTGCAACAAGCACTTGGGAGGAGGTACTAATTTTTGTTTATCTGAGTACTCTTTCTGTTAGCAAACTGGTTTCTCATTATGAATTTACACTGAAACAGGTTTCTCCAAAAGATACACTGATTACACCAGTGCAATGCAAATCACTTTGGAGACAGTTCAAATCAGAAACTGAGTATACTGTCACTCAAGCTATTTCAGCACAGGTAAACTTCATAATGTCTCTCATCTCATTTTTAACTTAAGTAACATAATAATTGGATTTTATTTTCCTTGAAGTGTGTGTATAATAAAAGTCAAGTATGTGCTTCCAAAACTTATATGTGAATCATAATGATTTAAACTGAGACTTGGATTATATGGGGACAGTTATTGATAAGAGCTTTACTGATTCACTACTTGGCAAATTGCTTAGTACGATTTGGTCAATTCATTTTTAACTAATGTACACTTCTCTTTTCCTACCAAGACGAACCCAGCTTCATGTTTTCCACAAGCTCTTTATCTTTCTGCTAAGCAGCTCAGTCATAATGCTATTTTCTTGTATTTTCAGGAGGCTCACAAGCGGAGTAACAACTGGTTGCCTCCTCCATGGGCCATTATGGCAATGATTCTTCTTGGTTTCAACGAATTTATGATGCTTTTAAGGTAATTTTGTTCTTCCCTCTGGTTAAATTTTTTAGCATATGAAAGTTGTTGCAACTCCATATTGTCTTGCCTGTCTCTGACTGTTCCTTTTTCTTCAAAATGAAACAGGAACCCACTCTACCTATTGGTTCTTTTTGTTGCATATTTACTTACAAAGGCCTTGTGGGTACAGATGGACATTGCGGGAGAGTTCCGACATGGCACTGTGAGTATAGAACTCTGTTTTTTTTTTTCTGGTTTTGTATGGAATTGTTGTTATCTTTTATGTAATAAAGAGATTCAAATGTTCTAACCAAAAAAGAAAAGGAAAAAGAAAGGAGATACAACTATGCGGGGGAAGACATGATGCATCTTTGTTTTTGCTTGTTCCACTAAAAGTGCTCACTTTTTTCTTCCAATGGGTCATTATAAATTAATATTCTGGCTTTATTCAATTTCTCTTCACTTGAAATCTCTTCTGTTGAATTCACTGATCTGAGAACTCGCTTTTCACATATGTTGTGATTGTGTGTAAGCACTGCTATTTGTTCTGCATAATAATAAACCTGTCACATTCATATTTATTTTGCATCTGGTATGACTGTCGTTACCTTAAAGAAATGTTGCCCTTGTCATGAGCTCTCAACTGACAACGTGCCATTATAAATGTGGCACAAGCTGATATTTTGTTCTTTCTTTTCCTTTACTTACCTCTCTTTTATTTAAAATTTAATGACTTTTGTGTTTTATACATTGGAAATGGGCTTTAAGATATGATAAATACACACAATATACTTGTTTTTGTATATGGCCTTGTGTTCTGTGTATCGTGATAAAAATTGAATTCCCTTGCGGGCCTTTTTTTGCTGGCCAGATGCTAATGTGACTTTCCTTTGTGTGATCTTTAACAGATCTCTGGTATACTTTCCATTTCAACAAAGTTTCTTCCCACTGTTATGGATATCCTGAGACGACTTGCAGAAGAAGCTCAAGGGCGTCCAACACCTGAAGCGCCTAGACAGCCAGTTTCTCTTGCTTCTCAAAGTTATGGAAGTGAAACACCTCAGCCAAATCTATACACAAGCTCAGTTCCTGAGTCGTCCGTATCATCTAGTGTTTCATATTCTGATAGTGGCATGGAATACTCGAGCCCTAACTTGGCACGCAGGCGAGCCACAAACAACCAGGAGATGGAATGATATGTGGTCTTTGTTGTTTATACTGTACCATGTGTATCAGATTCGGAATAGGATGATCAACTCCCGTGCTATAGTTTTCCTGTTTCTTCATAGTTAATGGAATAAAAGAATGTTTTTCTCAAAATGCTTGGTTTACAAAATAGTTTAGTTGTTTTGTCGCCCTTTTTTGAAAGGTAAAGGTAAAAATTAGATTGTAAATCTGTGTACTGCACAGTTCATGTACTTTTTATATGAAGATGAAATGTCATTTTTGGTCCTCTGGAATTTCCCAATGTTGCTATAGTAGAGAGATCGACTGCAGTGAGTTTCTGTTTGGGAAAACTAAAACACAAATGAGTGGAACAGTTTAAATAGAACTAAAATGGAGTCCATCTACAAGTTCTCTCTGCTCGTATTATGGATATTGCTACAGATGCGCCTGTAATTTGCAAGAGATTGTATTAACTTAATTGCATTGGATTATAAAGGTGATGCCAGTGTATTTGGGAGAACAAATTGCAGGTAGGTTCCTAATCCTCATATTCCAAACTATCTATTTCAGTCATGTTCGTGCCTGCTTGTAGGTTTGGTGTAAGCCCTATATGAAAAAATTTCCATTAACATGGGACTTTTATTGAAGCCGCTACACTAATATGTTGTCTCAACTTATTCATTTTGGATGCATGCATCAATCACTATAACATAGCTGCCGGTCATATATAGATCCAAACGCCAATTTTGTGAGTTTTTGATGTAAATGTGTTGTATCGACATGGTTTTACTCAATGACTGTTTACACTTGTATGTTCAATAATAGTGATCATAAGATATTGGAATAAACTTAACTTTCAAGTACATTGTTAAAATGAACTATGTTGTTGGCTTGTTGCCAACCAGCTCTGCGTTACGAACAACTACATCCTTAAACTACAATTTCTTTATTGGATTAATTTCAATTTACCCTCATCAATTTAGGTCGATCCCATCAAAATCACCAAGGTTAGGGGGTTGTGATGGAAACGAAGATGTATATCAATATGGGGAGAAAATGGTCCGAAATGTAACTTTTAGAATTTGACTTTCTTCTTGATATCAAGTCATCACTTGACAAAAGAATTGGATGGAGATTGGAGGTTTGGACATGCGCGACTGATGAAAATTGGGAGTTGAGGGGTGTTTTTGATGAAATTGAAAGAAGAAGGACTAACATGATGATCGACCTAAAGTTGATGAGGATAAACTGAAATTAGTCATTCTTTATTCTTAATCAAACTTCATGTTCCGTAAATTACAAACGGTGGCGGGAACAATAGGGAAGTCTGCAGACTCTTCATCCGGAAAACAAACAGATGAAATTAGACATTCTTGCATTTATTTCTCATTTTAATTAGCACATCTAAGTAGCATTTTAAATCTTAATATCCAAAGATAATAAAATGTTATAAATGAGGAATGGATAGAGATTTGATGTGTGTTAATAGCAACACCATTTTTATTTATGTTTATCGAAAAAACACCATTTTCATTTATTTTTTCACTCTTTCCTAAATACACTAACAGAAATTTTTAAATGCTACGGGAGGACCACGTGATAGTTTGAGGTGGTCCTACGTTCCAATCAAATTTAGACATGTGGATTTTTTACAACTAAAATATAAACAAATATTTTATATTTTTTGTGAAATGACATTCATGGGTATTTAGCAAGTTCAAACTAGGGTCTAGGGTATAGGGTTTAAAGTTTAGGGTTAGAGTTTAGGGTATAGGGTATAGGGTATAGGGTTTAGGGTTTAGGGTTTGGGGTTTAGGGCTTAGGGTTTAGTATTAAAAAAACAACAGAAAACCTAAAATGGTCTTTGACAAAATAGCTGAAATAATTTTTCGTGAAGAAAATTTACATGTCTAAATTTGATTGGAAGGTAGGACCACGTCAGACTGCCACGTGATCCTCCTGTAGCACTGAAAAATTTCTCCTCTACAAAAGCTGCAAAATAAACTTGTACGAGCTTTGATGAAACGGTCGGTCCGACTTGGCCGTGACCGCCGACTCATTTTGGCCGTGATCCACGCCTCATTTTGGCCGGTTTTTTTTTATTAGCTTGTTTGTTCTTATATAAAATCCTCATTCTCAAACAACTCTCTTCAAAACTCAAAAGAACTAGTTAATATTTCTGTTTGCATCATAGTTAGTTCAGTGTTATGAGGTTATTATAGTAATCCACTCTCAAAGACAAGGATTCTGCGACCATGCTTCTCACTACGTTGCCTTGAAACAGAGACAGAGCCCTAGCAAAGCATCTTCATCGGCACTCTTGCAGACTCTCAGACCTCGCCACTTGTCCCTCTCCTGTCTTTTACGACGCAGGCTTTCCGTAACTGGAGCTCTCTCCTCCCCTCCAAAACTGACCAATTCCTCAAATGACAACTCTGCCCTCGTTAACTTCTGGTTCTCCCACCTATATGGGGGTGCGTTTGGTATTTCCGTCCACATTTGGCTCTCATATCAGACTTCAGACGACGTACCCACTCTCTTGCTTTCACTATTTGTATCTGTCTCACTTGTAAACTGGAGAGGCTTTTACTTTCTTTTGGGGATCAACAAAATCAAAATGGAGAATAGCAAGCTTGCTCTTAAGTGGCTTCCAATCTTGGTTCTTGTTCTAATGGTGGCTTCAATTTCATTTGTCGAATCTTCTCGCAAGTGTAAGCTTCTCTCTCTTTATATATCTCTGTCTGTTTTTCTTTCTATGATTTACAGTGTATCTGAAAGTTTCTGTCCATCCCCCATTTCAGGTCTCCAAGTAACAACATCAACAATCTCAGAAAACAGAGAGACACTGGTAAAGAAACTCAAAAGTGCTCCCAAAGTTTACATATTTTTGAATTCTACTATCAAAGTTGTCATCTTTTTCACATTTTAAAGACCCTTTTCTGTTCTTCATCTTGTTGTGGAGATTTACACTATCCATTTGTGTGTTTTCTGCAATTTTTTCACATTTACAAGCAAACATTGAAGAAAACAGAGGCCCTTTGACATGCAAGCTTAATGGCTCCCGAAGTTTACATCTTTTTGAATTCTATTGTGAAATTTGTCATCTTTTTCACATTTTAAAATTTAAACACGCCTTTTCACTTTTTTATCTTGTTGTGGAGATTTGCACTACCCATTTGTGTGTTTCCTGCAAAAAATTTCACTTTTACAAGCAGATATTGAAGAAAACATAGGCCCTTAGAAATATAAGCTTAATTGGCTCCCAAAGTATACCTATTTTTCAATCTACTGTCAAAGTTGTCATCTTTTTCACAGTTTAAACATCACTTTCTGTTTTTCATCTTGTTGTGGAGATTTGCACTACCCATTTGTGTGTTTCCTGCTAATTTTTTTTTTTCCACTTTTACAAGCAAACATTGAAGAAAACAGAGACCCTTAGACATATAAGCCTAGATAGCTCCCAAAGTTTACTTCTTTTGGATATTTAAAGAACCCATAATAAGTTTACATGTTCTTGCAGAAATTAGAATACCCTTTTGTATGATTTCTGTAGTTTTTGCCTGAACAAGTTCAAACCTGGGCCTCTATTTTCTAAAATGTAGACATTGCAGAAACCAGAGGAATAGAGATGAGTGAGCTTAAACTAGTCTAAAAGTTCTCATCTTTTTGAGTTTTTGAAGGACCCAATTTTTTGGCATCTTCTTGTAGAGATATAAAATTACCCATTTGTAGTCTTTTGTCATTTTATAAGTCCATGATTGAATTAGGTATCTGCTATATCCTAAGAATGTCTCACTTTTCATGATAGGGGATTCAAATCAAGGAGGCTGATGGAGAATTTGGGAATGGAACTAAGGTTTTCAGCACTGTGGATGACTCAGACAGGCTAGTTCCAACTGGACCTAACCCCCTTCACCATAGAAACAATCCCATTAAACCCTAAAGCTAGCTAGCTTCTGTTTTGGCTCTCTGTTTCTAGCTGAAATGTTGTTAATGGGTTGAAAGATGTAGTGGGGTTTTCATTTCGTAAGGGGAGGGTTAGTTTTGCTTAGTGATTTAACAGTAGATTGCTCATATGGATGTCTCTAAATTTATGTTTGCATTTATAATCTTAGCCAATGTGATACTGGATTAAACCTTCTTTTGCTTTTGAAATTGACTATCTTTATATTAGCTTGTTCTTGTTTTTTTTGTTTTGTTTTTCTACATGTTTAAACTCCATTGTTATTGGACTTGAAAAAGGACAAGGACCAGAGAGTTCTATCCTCTTGGCAATTTTGATGGAAAGGATAATATGGGATAAAAAAAATGCAAAAGCTTTCTTCTATAGTACATTTCTGCAGTCAGCTGGTTTTTAGTTTTCTGTTAAATCCACTAACTATCTCCTTCAGGTTATATATGCATTCATCTAGTTCTGTCCACTACTATGGTTGCAGTTTACAGTTCTTTGTCAAATCTTTGGTGTCTTTTTCAGTACGGTTAGTTACAAGGGTTGCTTTTGGAAATTTGATTTCTGGAGGTAATGTTAGGTCCTTGTATAACTGGATCTTTTAATCAGAAATGTTTTTCCCACTCTTAGAGTATCATGATGTTGCAAAATACTAAAATTTTTTAGAATACACAAAAATGTGTTATGACTTTCACATTGATCCACACAAGCATGAGCGCAGTGGTCAAAATAGTATAAAGCCAGAGTATTTGGGAGAACAGATTGCAGTTAGGTTCCTAATGCTCATACTTCAAACCATCCAACCTATTTCAGTCATGTTAATGCCTGCTTGTAGGTTTGGTATAAGCCCTATATGAACAAATTTCATATGACTTTCATTGAAGCCGCTTTGCCACTGGTGTCTCCATTCATTTCGGATGCATGCATTAATCAGACAATCACCATAACATAGTTGCCAGCCATATATATATAGATGCAAACGCCAGTTTTGTGAGGTTTGTGATATAAATGTGTTATCGGAACATAGTTTTACTCAATGAATGATATGTTCAGTAACAGTGATTATGAGATATTGGAGAAAGATAAATTGTCAAGTACATTGTTGCTAGAATGAACTATGTTGTTCGGTTAGCTCCACTTGATGATCAACTACTAGCTGATGTTTTTTTGAGGGATGATTCCATCATTCGTGGGTATCAACCTAACTCAGGCAACTCCTTCACTGCCTTGTCCAAATTCCCATCTAGTTCAGTGCATGTTGATTTACTATTTAAATAATAAAAAATTAAAATTAGTGTATGAATAAAGATTTGTGTTAATAACAACATTTTCATTTCCTTTCTCTCTCTCATCAGTCTCATGTCATGTTCTTTCATGGCTAGAATACTAGGATAGTAGCTAGGCTTGTTTCTGGTAAGTCTGATGGTGGTATCTCCAATCGACCAGACAACTCAACCTGCAAAATCAATTTGTACTAGCTTTTGATGCTTGGCTACCTCTAACTAATAAACACGTACAATGAGGTTATAGAAGTCTACGTGTATAATGACAGTACGTCAACTACCTCTATCAGCCTGGTCGATCAGTCTGGCGGTATTGAGATATTGCCTTCTTGGAAGTTATTGTTGTTTCTTTGACATAATAAATTCCTCAAAATTTAAACCTTAATTTATACAAATTTAAGAAAATAAAAAAAAAAAGGAAAAAAGAAAAGAGATCCACAGATAGGGAAGCTAAAACTGCTGCACCAAAGAACTTCAAAGGGGACTTTAAACTCATGAGAGTTGAAGTTGATGAGACTTGTAAAAGGATCAAATTTTGAAATATCAACTATTAATAATATCGAAAAATCTCCAATGCTTCCGGAGTGACCTTACTGCAAACAGGCCAGACTCCAGTAAAAATCATTGAACAAGTTTGTGAGTATTGAATACACTATTTGCAAATGGAGGCATATAAGTGTTATAAGCTGAAAATGGAACTACAGATACGCATAGAGTTGTATTTGAAGCTTCAGATACCTCTTTGGGAGTTAAACTTCTCCCAATATATCACTGAATTGGTAGAAAGATAAAGCAACTCTATTGATGTGCTTGCAGGCTCACTGGATGAGTAACAAGACACAGTTAATTTCAAAACCATTTCTTGCTTTTAAGTTTAGGAATACTTAGGTCTGCTCCTCCGAACCCGTCCATTATGGCATTTGCTGAAGGGAACTCGGCTCTAGCTGTCAAACTACACAGAACAGAACAACAACAAAAAAAAGATAAGCCAACTATAAAGCTAGATGCACATAATCTAACAACGCTACCATCTTCTCCACATCAGCCATTTCCATAGCCATAGACCCTCAAATTAGAGAAATTGGAAATAAGGCAATTCATGCAATTACAATCATTTTACTTCTATACAGTGGGAAGTTTCTGCAACAGGAAAAATGAGGCCACAAGCTTATAATGATCAGTGTGAAAACCATCTGTAGCAATATGAACATCTTAACTACAACATTTCTATAAACTGTACAATTATATCTTCTGTTGATTTGCCCAAATTACCATCACCAGTTAAGAGCCAGCCGACAACTTCAGTTTCATTTCATAAGAGTGCATTTTATGTAATTCAATTCAAAGAAAATTTAGGATTCATGCTGACGGACAAATTATCTCCATATTTTCATACTGAAAGTCTGAAACAACAGGTGGTCATTGTATGATTGAATTACAAGAAATCACCTGCTTCTTAAAACAACACATGGCATGCCCACTCGCTGAGCTCCTTCTACACCTGACTGGCTTCCTGCAATGAGAACACAATTGGAGACAGGTAGACCAGCACTTTCTGCCCCTGCCCTCAAGGCAGCTATGATCTTCTGTAAGCTGGAATACAATTAGAGTACCAGATTAATGTTGCATTGCATGTATAGATACTTAACATTATGTGCACCAACTTTTACAAACTACATCCTTAGTATTTCTTTTTGTCAATATTTCCCTCCTTTTCAAAAGGATTCATCAGATAAATCAGGTTGAGTGTCCCGAGTTATGCAGTGAGTTCATAAAAAATCATGTGGATGCTTGACTGGACCATAACCCCTCACATCAAGTTATTGACAGGGAATCCACCAAGTGTAACGTAGGCAAAATGTAGCAACAAAAGGTAAAAAACGAAAAACTGACTAACCTTTCAGATGAGGTAGTATCAATATCTACATTCAACTTCAGCATCGATGCAACCTCCTCTGCAATCCTTTGTTTCTCAGCAGAAACTGGCCCAAAATGAACAACAGCTTTAGTACCAACCTTCTGCTCTAAATCAGAAAACATTTACCTCCCTTTAAGATATGGAGTCTACCTGCTTTCATTGCCTCCTTAGCTAGTTCGTCATCCCCACCTGAAGAATAGACTTTACCTAATACTAACTGACCATATAAACTCTGTTCCACCTCCTTCTCTCCAACAATCTTTAGCTTCAAAATTCTTTCGTTGCCAAGCTTTTCTATGATGGATCTAGCAAAATAAAGAGGAAGTTGGAGTTTTAGCTTCATCCCATCACATTCAAAATTCAGCATGCTAAACTGGAACCAGTAGGGTGGTGTTAAGGAGAATTGTTTGTCCAACCATAAAGAAGAAGAAACATTTGTAAAGCAACAAAAAGTTTATTATATTCTTTTACTGGTCAGCAAAAGTTTATTTACATTATGATACAGGGAGTCATATCTTGAATGAGGCTTAAACTACCTTGCTTCACTGCATGATTTGAGCTTGAGCTTGGATATAGTTAGTTATACTTCATTGTGTTTATCTTATAAACCTTTCTAGGCTCTCTCCACTCAAACCAGTCACAGTTCGGCTTACTCTTCTAAATTATAATCATATAAAATAAATAATCAGAAAAATTAAATTGGATTTACTTGAACATCATCCCGTGTTGTATTTGCGAAAATGAAAAAAAAAAAAAGAGTATAAACTATCAAACAACAACTCCAGAATCTGTGATATTACACAAATTTGGAAACAGACTAGGAGCTATCAGTAGCTAAATTCTTCATGGCACCACATCCAAAGACACCATTGCTACAATGAAAACTTTAAAACAGTCCAACACTGGCTACAGTGCGTTGTATATATGCAAAAGACCAAAGACCAAAGGCCATAGCATGTTGGTAAATATATCAACCAAGTAAATTAAATAAATAAATAAAGGATGAAGGTTATTACCTGGAAATTGCATCCCCACTTTTACTATACGATGTCAATATGACCACAGGTATTCCTTCACTGTATGCATCATCAATAAACCTGCAAATGGGAATTAGAAATAGGAGTGTTACTGTTCGATGCTGAAGGGCACAAAAGAAATGCAAAATTGGCGTGACCAAGCTCATGTTGAAATGTATGGGGAGGTCTCTCTAAGTTAAGTGATACACAAAGTGACAAAACTGACTGAGGATGTTTGGGTCATGCAGTGGATCGTCACTTCTAACTTTCTAAGTGCCTAATACTGGGACATTTCACCAACACTATCAACAAAAAAATTCCATCACTTACATAAGTAATAAGAAGAAAAAGAATTCCAACATGTCCCTTGATACGGGTGTATCCTAGTCTTTTAGGGATTAGCCGATTCCTTCTCCAAGTTAGTTAAGGAAATAGCTTTTCTAGCTTGTCAGGGGAATAGTTTTCCAACTTAGATTGGGATTAGTTGTTTAACTTAGTTAGGGAGTACTCTCCAAGTTAGATAAGGATTTACAGAGATTCAAACTCTATAAATAGAGGTGTCTAGCTTAGTTTTAGACCCGAGTGAAACAGAGACAACATTTGTTTAGATAGAGAGTGAAATACAGAGATAGACCTGTCTAGATTTATTGTGAAGGAAGGATTCAGACAATAAACATTGTACCTTTGCACAATAATAAGAGAAGATATATTTCTTCAAACCTACATTCCTTGTGTGTTTCAGTACTATTAATAATTCCGCTATTAGTAGTATCCGCCTAGTAATTTGTATCATCCCTTAGCACAAACTTCTCATTCATTCCTGCAGTAGATAACTCTCAAAGGAACACAGCAACAATTTGATACATTGGCAGCAACTAGCAAGCTATATTTAGTACATATCCACATCTTTCTCTGATAATGTATCCACATGACTCTTTGTTTTGATATATTGACTGTGATGGAACTTTTACCCTTCATACTCCTAACTATACTTTCCATCTAAGCTATTCAAATCTATGATAGAATGCATGTAGATTGAGAAATTATTACAACAGTGAGCTGGTTACGGTCATAATGTTAGATGAATTTATTAACAGACAAGGGTTTTTGTTTTTTTGTTTTTTTTTAAAATCAAGGGTTCATACTATTATTCAAGAATCCAAATAATTCACTCTGCACTAACATTTACCACAAGTCACCGAGGAAAAGCTATGCAAGATACACTCTATGATCTAATAGAGGGGGATTCTGCTTCGGGTATACTTCATAGATATCTTTTAAGTTTCAATACTGAAACACAAGCTCTAGATGCTCAACTTATGATTTAATCAGGAAGAGAAGACTCACTCTTCAAGTCCAGGTCGTAAAGGTAAACTATTGGACATCAGAAATTCATCCATTGCGATTTTCTGTCAAAACTAACCAATTATCAATTAGCTGGTGTCAATATTAGTGGGGAGAGCTAAAAGATTGCATGACCATCCAAATTATTTAAGTAACAACAATATGAAAATCTGATTAATAATTCAAAGATGATGCCATATATAAAAAGAACGCATGACCAGACCAATATTATAGCCATGAACATTAAATTTAATGTAGGTCCCAAAATTGCTGTCAAGATGAATAAGAGTATTATTATATTCAGTTTCACATACCTACTAATTATCAAATATGTTTTCCCTTTGTATGGTAAGATTAAATTAATTAGCTATTGAGTGCAATAAGTTTGTTGTTAACGTTATACTGTTACAGCAGCTATTGCTTTTTTCAAACCAACATAATTATAGTCAGAAAGGTAGAATCTTCCAGAGGTGCATCAAATTTTTAGTTCTCAATTCATTCTAGGCTACTTCAAGGTTATGGATATTATTCAATCTAACATCACATAAGGTTTCTATTAATTTGCTGAATTGGAAAATAGTGACCTTGAAAAAGTATAAAACCAGTTTTCTCGACAGTAATAGAGAAACCGAAAGCACCATACCCACGTTTGAAATTTCTAGACAGTTTCTCCCCAGCTTTAGCAGGTTACATGATCAAAACAGTGTATTTGAAGTGTTCAAAATTTCTTTTGACTCTTTGATCAGTGATCAGAATTTTATTTAAACATGTAAGCACATTCATGCAGCCAGCCACCTCAGGTGTTAGATAAATACCACTTAGATGCACCCCTGAACTTAAATATTTAGCTAGGGTCCTTCGATTGTCATCTCTACTCATCTTATATATGTGTACCTTTTTTTGCAGAACATTTTTTACGAAGGATTCCTTCTCAGTAGTGGGCAATGACGAAGGCCAACCAATCTGCCAAGCAGATAGAGATTAAAAAGAGTGAACACAGATTGATGTGAAGTTTTAAAGACTACAATAAGCTATTTATCTTATCCAAAGACAACAAAACAGAAACTCACCCTGTTAAAGTACATGATCAGCATCTTTTCCTCGTCACCAGCACACTTCCTGAAAAATTAACAGAAAAATAATTTGAACAACTTCAGATCATCAAGGCCAATAAAGTTGATCCAGCTTCCAACATTTCAAGGCCAAATGAGAGGGGAAAGGCATAGCATGTTAGCACAGAAGAGGAAAGTAATTGAGTCACAAGTGTATGACACTCCATATTTACAAACTTTTATGACCAGATGCACACGCAGACATGCGGTTGTCATCATAGTAACTAAAACTGTTGCGACACGTAACTTGTAATTCACCCAAAGCAAGTCCTGATTTCAACTTAAGGAGTTTCCCATTGATAAGAAAAATAGATAACTTTTCAAAGAAAAGATGCAACATATTGCGGAAGAAATTGCTCATAACTTTTATGTCGCACCTTAGGAGGTCCACATAAACAGGTTCAGTCCAATTTGCACAGTCAAGCCCGAGCTTTTTAAATGCTGTGACAGTGTCAAGAAGAGAACAGTTTGAGGTAAACACATAATTGCATACTTCACAAGTCACACCTAGTTACTGAATCCTTTCAAGAACTTTTCAAATAATAACTGCATCTGCGCACCTACATTGAAGGTTTGGCGGTTACCCAAACGATATGCATCAATAAGAACCCTGAAAGAAAGAGATTTCATCAAGAAAATGTCACCAACATTAACTTAAATAGCCTGATAATGTCAGAATCTAACAAAGAATGCAGAACAGAATACTAACACAAGTTTCATATCAGCTTAAGTTTTTAGGCCAATCATTGCTTTTAGGACAAAATGCAAGTGAAACGCGAGTTGGTAAGACTAAGAACCAATGTGACTCAGCAGTAGCTTGAACGTGAGACTAACTTGATCAAAGTAAAAAGATTTCCAAACAAGTGTAACTTCCCAATCACTTAAGGACTATGATTGAATTAGAGGAACCAAACACAACAATGCACCAAATGAAAGATACTCAGGTAAAGCAGTAAACTTTATGCAAGTTACAGTAAAGTCACCACCTTTAGGAAACCCATTGAATTCAAATCAATCAAACTAGATGGGTGTGAGAAAAAGAGAATGATACCCGTCAACTTCAAGAAGAACGGCGAGTTCCTGAGATGGGTTCCGGTCGTCGGCGCCGGAAAGTGAGCTGAAAGCAGTGAAGCGATGAAAGTGGAGACATTTTCCGGGAAAGGTTGAGTCTTTTGGGAAAGCTGGGGAAAATGGAGAGGCACCCAAGTTGAGATGGGTCTTGGGGAAAGCATAGAGGTGAGAGTTGGTATAGTGAAAGATGGATGAAAAGGACTGAGGCCTGAGAATTGAGCAGGAAGCGAATTCCATGGCAGTTGGTGTTGGTCCACTGAGAATCCAACAGTGGTTGAGTTAAAGCTTACTGAGCACCATAGAATCTCAGTTGTGATGGCTTTTCTTTGATATGAAATGACTACTGTGCCTCTTTGGATTTTGCCTCAAAATGAAATTCATCTTGGACCAAAACTCAAAAGGCTCATATTAGCTGCAGAGCACAGGCCCATTTACAGTTGAGTATTTACTATTTAGGGACATGTTGAAATTGAGTGATGCAATGAGTTCGAGTCATTCTCTAAATTTGTACACCAAATGATAAATTTGTTCATCAAATGATAAATGACGTGTCATCTTTCAAGTGTATATTATGTTGTGGACAATTGTTCTTATAGATGATGCGATGATTTTCGCTTCTTCTCTATATTGCTTAATGCAATTTCTCCTTCTATGAAGAAGATTGATGTGTAATCTTAGTGATCATATACGACATATTATTAGTTCATTACATCTAAATTATTATATTAGAAGTAGTAATTGGACAACAACATGCTTTATGCCACATCATTTGATGCTTAAATTTGGAACCAAACATTTTTCATCAAAATCTGATATATGATAGAGCAACTTATTAGTTTGTAACATAACCTCTTGGATCGATTTGACATCATATGCAGTATAAAAAGCCGTTGTGTTAGCCGGTCGTATTTGATAACCTCTAAATTTATATGTTAAGAATCCATTCAGACTTTTGATCGAGTCAGATCTGTTAAGTTATATATTTCAAGATATATAAAGAAAGAAAAAGAAAATGTATATAACATGGGAAACTATATTGATTGTGTACGTAATTTTCAACAAAACCTTATACAAAATATTTTATTTGCAGGCTAAAAATAGTGAAGCTTAGGTGTTGCGTGTTAGTATCAACGGGTGTACAAGTGAGTAATTGTTTAACTTCAGTATACTATTCGTTACAGTAGAATATTGGTTACCTGAGACAAACATCAAACACGACGTCACAACTATTTGCTAAGTTCTCATCGAAAAAACTATTTGCTAAGTTTGTTACAAAGTAAAACACACTCTTAGATATTCAATGGAAATTAAGCAACCAAATTATAAACTTGCAACTTGTCCTCAATTCACTATATATCTTATGATGACTGAATCCAATATTTAACAAGTCTCTCATGGCATGCCATACTTGATCGTATCAGCACCTGAAATGTGGGGGGCTTGAACAATAATTTATTTAAACTGTCTTGATCCACAGATTCGGAGAGATTTTTCTCACTTAGTTTTGGTCAGCAAAGAGTTTCTTAAACTAGAAACAAAAACAACACACAATTCTTCTTTATAGCAGCCATAATCAACAATTTCTTCGGCTCTTAATCTGACTTTGATGCTCTTCAACTTCGTTAATGTCTTTCCATAAACACCACTGCTTGCGTATGTCAAAGTTCTTCTGCAAATTAAACCGTAGCTTATTATTTTAACTCTTCTCTAGTAGTAGATTAATTCAAGGTTTAACCTTCGTACACAGGTACGAAAAAAACTGAAGATGAAGAAGAAGAAGAATTCGAAGAAGAAAAATAGATAGCGGAAGCTTCTACTTTGACAAGCTGGTTATTAAATTTTTCATTGTGTTCTGCACTTCTACATTACTTATGCATTGAGTTTTGATTTCTTGCCTTTCTTTAGAAAATTAGTTTTTGTTACAGCTTTGTCTCGATCATATGTCAATTTTATTTTATTTTTTATGTGTTAAAATTAGAATTCTCTACATCTTTATGGCCTCCGGTTGAGTCAAAGCATAAGGATAAACTTCACAGAGTACTGCAGGGTGATTGTCGAGGTGTTGAAACTTTACATTTCAAATCTTTCAAGCAGAGTCTATAGAACACCAACACAGAACTATATGGCAGTGCCTTGAAACCCAAATTACCATCGCTAGCTCCTTGGATACTTACTATCCAAGATATATAGTTTGAAGCTGAAACACCCATTTTCTTCATCATAATATTCATCATATCTTCTGATAGCTCAACAAACTCTACAGCAAATGCATTGACAAATCATCACCACACCCTCAACATTACTTGGTTGTAGCTAGCAGCTTTCCTAAATATATATACCGAAACAAACTTTTTAATGCTCAGTGGCACTAAATAAAAAGTTACCAGGAAAATCGAAGATTAATTGTACGTATCTTCTTTGTGTATAAAGTTTCCAAAATAGTTTGCTGGTAGCTAGGTTGAAAAATGCATGCAGTTTCTTGTCCACTGACCATTCTCGAATGTTTCATGATGTTAATTATGCTAGCCAAATTGCAACTTGCATGCAAATTTAGGCATGGGAAATTAGATCCATGCATGATTTCACTGATGACATATGCTAGGCCCAAGGTTCTAAAACTCGGTCAACTCGGCCAAGTACTCGCCGAGTACTCGGTACTCGGCTAGTCACCGTGGCGATTTTGGCCTACTCAGTGCCTCTAGTCGGCCAGCAGAAAATCGGCCGAGTACTCGGTCCAACTCGGTCAACTCGGTCCAACTCGGGTCCAACTCGGTCAACTCGGTCAGCCGAAAAAAAAGAAAAAAAAAGAGGCAAACGACGTCGTTTTGAAACCCTAATAACTCGATTTGTCTCTAGTCTCTCGCTCCAGAGGCTCAGTCGCTCATCTCTCGCTCCAGTCGCTCTCAGTCGCCCAGTCGCTCTCCCTCACCTCGCCGGCTCGCCCTCCCCGCCCTCTTCTCTCGCCCAGTCCGCCTCCTCTCACAAGGATGGATTGTTGATGGTGGTGATGATGATGTTGTTTCGGATCTTCCTAGTGAAAGGGTTGGAGAGGAATCGGGAGTGGATGGTGGCTTAGAGCCTAGGAGAGGTCCTAGAATCCAAGAAATTAGGGAACTTGATGAGGATGATTTTATATCCGATGATGAAGAGGAAATAGATGACTTGAGTTTTGATTTTGAGTCGGATTCGGAGGGAGTACAAGATGGATATGGAGAAGAAGAATTTGAGGCATAGTT
>NC_020493.1:5258553-5290945 GCF_000184155.1 Fragaria vesca subsp. vesca | reverse complement strand
CCAGAAATTAGAATCCGAGTACTCCTCTACTCGCTACTCACCGGCCGGCCGACCGACTACCGAGTAGCGAGTTTTAGAACCTTGGCTAGGCCACCACCGGACAAGCGCCACTCGATTACGCCGGCCGGTAGGTGCGCTAGAGTTCTGGGAGAGAACTAGTCGATCGGCTAGAAGAGGGGGATTAGATTATGTATTATTATTCATTTGATTTAAATTTAGATTATTAGCACATAATTAATGTCGAGATAATCATGTCATTAGGATTCTTTTGTTTGATCACATAATTAATCTCGTCTGAGGTTTACAGAAATACAGTAGAAACCAAAACTGCAAACTTAGTCAAACTAGCTTGTTGCTCTCAAGGACTTATATTCCATCAAATTGCAAATGTTTTTCAAACCCACATGCGTCAGATTTGTATAATTTTCGTTCTCTCGGTCCAAACATATGACCCCAAGATATTAATCACGATCATCTCCATTGCAAGTCACTAAAACCCTTCGAAGATCGATCACAATCATCCTACCCAAAACTGACCAGTCAATCTACACGACTTTTGACCAAGCAAACCCCTCTTCACATTAGACTGCTATAAGAAGCAGGTTGAAAGCCTCACATATTATATAATGGAGGATCAGAAAGCACCAAGAGGAAGAAGCTAAACGGAAAATGGAAGTACAGAAGATGATGATGATGAGGGATTTGAGTAACAACAGTACTAAGGATGATGCAGACTATCTTCCGGGGTATCGCTTTCATCCCACTGATGAAGAACTTGTGAGGTTTTACCTCCGGAGGAAGGTGGAGAACAAACCTATTCGGCTTGAGCTCATCAAACTTCTTGACATCTACAAGTATGATCCGTGGGATCTTCCAAGTATGTTCTTCATGCATGCTTCATTTTTCTGCTTCATCACTAGTTTATAATCACTATATATGTTGATCGATCATACATATTTAGATACCTTGCGAGTAAAGCAAAGAGTAAACACATGAGATTGCGCTTTTCACTCTCCAAAAAGCTTCTTGCGCTCCTTTGAAGGCAAAGGCATGCAAATAATAGTGTCATTATTTATCTGGGAACTAGTGCGAATAGCTTGGATACTCATACAGTGAGAGAATGACTATATTTTTTCTTTGTTCTTTTGCCAACTAAAAATTTGTTAATGGCATATGCTTATATGGTTCTCTATCTGGTGAAATACAGAAGCTAGTGGTTTAGTCGGGGAGAAGGAGTGGTACTTCTTTTGCAGAAGGGGAAAGAAATACAGAAATAGCATAAGACCTAATAGGGTCACAAAATCTGGGTTTTGGAAAGCCACCGGCATTGACAAACCTGTATATTCGGTCGGCGGAGAGTTTCAGACTTGCATTGGCTTAAAGAAATCGCTAGTATACTATAGAGGAAGTGCTGGAAAGGGTACCAAAACAGATTGGATGATGCACGAGTTTCGTCTTCCGGCTACTAATCCAAGCACTGGTGCTCATTCTAATATCAAGGACATTACTGAAGAAGCTGTAAGATTATCCATCTTATATATACTTCAACAATATCATTTCTTCTCGCATTAGATATGTAACATGTTGTGAGGTCACTCAATAAACGTAGGCTATCTAAATTACACATATTATGAATAGTTCGCCGTAGTAATGTTCAAAATGAATGACAATATAACAACATAACTGTCTTTCACGTTATTTGTATACGTAATTATGTACGTAATTGTATATGTACGCAATGCACTGAAAATAATGTATATTTTTGGATTGTTTTTGCAGGAAGTTTGGACCCTTTGCAGGATTTTGAAACGAAACAACTCTTCTAGAAAGTATGAAACAAATTGGCACAAGACAACTTCCAAGCAAAGTGCAGCCGACTCAAGTTCGAAAACATGCAGTACTGAGTCAGAAGAAAGTTTTGGTGCTTCAGCTGCTCAGAAGAGTGATCCACTTGAAAGGAGCAGTACTCCTCGTTTTAACAATGATCATCTGTGCGATGGTAACAATCAACTCTCAGGCGGCCAGCTGATGACCTTAAAGGATGAAGTAGTTGATCCAATGGTGAACTCATGCATAAACTTTTGGAATCCAAATGAATATGAAATGTTAAGACCAGACAATCCCAACTGGGATGAGCTGAGTCCAATGATCGATTGTGTTCTAAATCCCTCCCCCCTATATCGATCGGTTTAGATAGATCAAAGAATTAAATTCAGTTTACCCCCTTGTAGTTTGGGGGTAACTTCATGTTAGTCCCTACACTTTTATTTTCATCAGTTTATCCCTTCAACTCTTCAATTTCTGTCTGCCGTGCCCAAATTCTCATATTCCGTTTGAATTGACCTTTAATTATCAACAGTTAAGGTCTGATTTGGACATATAAGATCCGATTTGCCCAAATTCTAGATACTGGCCTCACAGTTATGGTTAAAATTATTAGCAATTAACGTCCGATTTGGACAGAATATAGGACATTTGGTCACGCTTGAGGAAAATTTAAAAGTTTGAGGGGTAAACTGATGAAATTGAAAGTATAGGGATTAACATGAAGTTACATTCTAGATCAAACTAGAATTATGCTCTCTAACTTAGCTTGTAATACATACTTTGCTGCATTAATATCATTAGTCTTCCTTTATATAAACGAGCTAGCCTGAAAGATGTATCAACTATCAACTATTCAATTAGCAGCTACATAACTCATTCTTGCATTATATTCAAGACGTACTATAAGTTTCTGTTGAGAAAGGATCGCTGTCTTTCGTTATAAGAATGGAAACAAGTTGCAGTCGCTTGACAAAAACAAACCAACCCTAACCTCCACCTCTTCTTTTGTCTTCGAGAAAAGACAGAATCAACATAATCACAGGCGCGGATCATACGTTTGAAGTCAAGCGGATCATACGTTTGAAGTCAATGGTTGTGTATTTATATGAATGACCTCGGAAGGGTTTATATATAATATAGTTGGCAAAATTGAGGCAGTCTTTTTGCCTCTTCGTGGTCCTGTAATATTATTCCAGACCAAGTTCCCATCTTTTTCCTTGACTATAGTTGTCTTTCTCATGATATTATCACCTCAGTTTGACTATAGAATATATGAATCATTGGTCGTCAAAGTAGTACTTTCATGTGAACCCTTTGTTCCTCAATAGCTGCACAGCAATCTTCAATATAAGCAGAGATATATGTACTAATGAACCCAGCTAGAAAAGCTAGAATTAGTTTCATATATGAAGTCAATAAGCTTACAAACGATCCATGTTCATCTATATATTGTTTGAGATATAATTATTCATCATATCATATAAGCGTGACCCATTTACATAAACGATAAGGTATAATTTCGATGACATACATGATCAATAAGTATGGTACAAAATAGTTTTATTGTGAAAGTTTCTTGATGACTTCCTTCATCAAGTCAGGGTTGGCACGTTGGAAGGCGAAGAGCTCCTCCAGTGAAATGAATCCGTCATGATCCATATCGATCTCCTTCATTCGTTGATGCACTTCTTCTTCCGACGAAGAGCCGAGTGCTTTGAGTGCATCGGCAAGCTCGTTCAGGGAGATTTTCCCGTCACCATTGTAATCAAAACGTTTAAAGATACGCTCACATCCAGCCTTAGCATCAGCATCATCAGCCATTTTATGAATTGTGCATGCACTAGGAAATTTCTATGACAGTTTTGTCTTCAATATTGGCAAGAAATCAAACAGGTAGGCAGGTTTAATGTGACGGATTAAGAGGAGGTTTGTCCTTGGACCCGGTATCATTGCTTTGGGAACCAATCAGCACCCCTAAAATGAAGGACGCATGCTTAATCCAAACAGAAGTGTACCTTTTTGGTTTTGTTTCTTTTTCTTCGGTCCAGATAAAACGGATGGTTAGGTACAGACAGAACGGATGGTCAAGCAAGCATAATGTGATTTGTGACCTATGAGGACTAATCAGCTTCCCCTCCTAGAGTGTCCCCTTTAAACCGAAACTCCCAAAAGAAAAGGTATACTAAAATTTGCTTACTCTTAGCATTTGCTTAACTAACACGACATATGCCTTACAAAAACGAGTGCCATAGTGAGAAAACAATACAGACCAGCCCCCAACTAAGCAAAACTGGAGCGGGCTTAACTATATCAGATGAACTATAACCTATAACAACCAAGTACAACTCAAATTCACACAATGCACATGCCAAATATCTGAAGCCTCTCATCATTCCGTCATATCAAATCTCATGTTATCTTCATCCAAGGTTGCGACAGCCTTCCTTTTCCTGGAAACAGTATTTTGGTCATCCGTGAACTGAGCAGCTACTCTAGCTCTTAAATCTTCCAAGGTCTCACCTTCCTTTGCTCTCTCCAGAACCTGAAGTTCATAGGAAGCAGTCATATAGCTGATTTCTACATTAAAAAGGAGAAGAAATCCCCATGTATATAATAATTTTGATGCCTTACCAGATGGCGACCGTACAGATGTGTGCTTGCAAGCGCTTGAATGGCATTTTCTGCCTCTTGCTTAGTGGCAAACTCCACAAATGCAAAGCCTCTATGCTGTCCCAATCTGTTTGGTAACCGTAAGCTTTTAATCTGCCACAAGAAAAGGAATGGATCTTAAGTATATTATCACTATAGAGGCATACTAGAAAGATAACTGATCAGAAAATTTAAAATGAGGTCTTCTACACATAAACCAGTTAACACAGAATATACAACCAGATGATCCAGAACTGGTTAAGCTTCTCTATCACTCAAAGAAATTCAGTAATTACCTCGCCATATGTACTAAACAACTGTCGAAGCTCTTTCTTTGTAGCCTCAAAGGCTACATTTTTTACAAGTATTTTTGTTGAACTTTTGTCCTTCACAACTTTTTTCGGCACATCGTCTTGCTTGGCATGACAATGTTGCAAAATAAGTTGGTGGCCATCCAAAATTGTTCCCTAGAAAAGAAAATTATTAGGTGGAATGAATTTCCAAAATTGCATATAAGAACCAAATAATTTTGACCAGACTCTTGGCTTCACCTGTAAACCCTTGCAAACCTCTGTGGCTGTCTCCACAGAGTCAAATTCTACAAAACCAAATCCCATTGAAAGATTCTTCCCTTTTTTCATGTGTTTCTTCACCTGCACATAGAAAAACATGATATGCATCATACAAATATATCAAGACCATAATATTAGTAGTGTTTCTAGACAGACAGATTATCACCTTGGCGCTTAATATTTTTCCCTCCTTCACTTGTTCAAAATGCTTCTTCAAGCTCTCGTCAGTAGTCTTGAAGTTCAAATTCTTGACATATAGAGTTCGTGACTGGAAGCACAAAGTAGTTGTGTATTAGATAGACATAAGATATGCAAAATGTCCCAGAAGATGAAGAAAACTGAGGGGAAAAAAAATATAAATTTGCAATGTCGTAAAAACAATGAACTGCTAATGTCGTACTACTACATTCCATGAACTGCTAACCTTGTACCAGTGTGTTCGGTTTAGGTGATTCCAAGAATCCAAATTTCTATTCTACAATCCCAAAAATTTCTAATATAATTTAGTTTTGATATCTCCTGAATAGATTTCCAGTACCATGAACTGCTGTACCTTTTGGCAGTGTGTTCGGTTTAGGCAATTCCAAGAATCAAAATTTCTTTTATACAATCCCAAAACTTTCTAACATACTTTAGTTTTTGATACCTCCTTAATAGGTTTCTAGTACCATGAACTGATGTACCTTTTGGCAGTGTGTTCAGTCAAGCATCAAAATTTCTCTTATACAAATCCCAAAAATATCTAACATAATTTAATTTTTGATATCTCCTTAATAGATTTCCAGTTTTTCAGTGCAATCCATGAACAAAGACAATTTTCCCTCCCTCCCTCAAAACAAAGACAATATATACAATAGATACAGATACAAGTGATAACAAAATGATGCTGCGTGCAAAGAATTGTGATAAACAATAGGAGACAACATATGCTAGAGGAGAAGGGAGAAAACTAGATGAAGGAAATTTCCATATAAACAACATACCTCAACTCTATCAGGATCAAGATCAAGATCGTCTGGTGTTACTTCCACCAGTTGCTGAAGTTCAGCAACAGCAGGATTCTTCTTTCCATTGCTCTCAGCTGTTGAACTTGGATTAAGAACGTCACCAGGAGCCCATTCCAAATATAGAGGAACATCCCTATATCATTGTTAATAAGGAAATTAGTTTATCTTTCTATGACAACCTGTATCCATTAATAGCTAGCAAAAAGCCAAAAACAGCAGAGGTGCGGCCATCAAATAGATACCCCAACACCAGAATAGGTTCTAAACACAAAGAGCATAAACTGCCCCAAAAAAGAAATGAAGTTTTGTAAACCAAACATGTGAATTACACACACAAAATCATCTGATATTCACACTCGAGGGAATATTCTCCTAATATTCTGAAACAGTACAAGTTACCTTTATTTAAACATCTTAGCAATTTTAAGAATATACAGAAGTAAAATAAAAGAATTCAGGCCAGATTCAACCTAAAACATTTTAAAACATGCAGTAAATCCTACTGGACATGTTGTATTCATATTTCTAGCCAACAAAATACACAAGAAACAAGGACAGCTTACTTGTATTTCTTGTATGCCAGACCTTTAAAAGCTGCACGAGCTCCAGAAGGTTCAAAAAAAACAACCTGAAAGATATTTTGAAGTGACTAAGTAGAGTACAAATACAATCATTACTATCATTAATCATTACACTCCTAATTCCTAAACAACCTTGCCCTTTCTTCCAACTTATATGCTCTCAGAAGTTATTGTAACAGTTTATTTTTTTCCTTTTTTGATTTCATGTTCCTCTGGGTCATATAATATTAAATAAAGTTACTCATTAACACAGACAAAGTCTGCATGACTTCAACGATTTCAGAACTAAATAGGAGATACACTTTAAGCATCACCATAGCTAATGGACATCCTCATAGAAGTAAATCGAAACGAAGGGTTTCTCTTTTTTGCTGCATACCAAAGCCAATGTCTTTGTCGGAGGCATAATGATCTTCTCCAAACTCCCAAATTTCCCAAACATGTTTCCTAGTTCACTATCAGAAGAACCATATGGCAAGTTCTTCACTAGTAAAACATGGTTGCTTCTTTTCATATCACCAGCTTTCCTGGCAGCAAAATTCTCTAAAGATTCTACATTTACACCAGCGTTTGTAAGAGCCTTTTTTGTCTGTGCAATCACTTGTGTCTCTGCTTGAGCAACACGTACAGCGACATCATCAGCTTGCGGGTCAAGAAAATCACTCTTGCTCACCCCAAACTTCCGAGCCAAGTGATCAACGGCCTATATAAAGGACCAAAGATGAATTAGAAATGCGGGCATAATTTTAGGACATCACAATAATAAAGCCAAAAAGAACTCAACAAAGCACGATTAAGCTGTTGCTACAACACCAGAACAGATAATTACAGAACAGCATCAAAAGATTATCGGAAAATGAAAAAGATGGGAGAACAGGAAACAATGCTTTGACATACTGTCTCAGTGCGTATAAACAAACTATTCCATGCTCTTGTATCTCCGCTAGCTTCAGATGCTTTCTTCTTCTCCTCCCTTTGTTGCTTAAGAGACTTTGAAGCTTGGTTCGCTAAATCTTCAGCCCTATAGGGTGCAAGTAGAAAGTCATAATCAATCCCGTTTTAAGAGTTACGAGTTATGACACCAAAATCCCCTAGAACAAGATGAAAATAGGCCAATGGTAGGGGAACTTACCCTGGAGATGGGTGTTTTTGTTTTGCTGGCATAACATGCAGCAGTCTTCCTTGGAAAATTGAACCGTCTAATTCTTCTAATGCCCTTCATAACACAAAAAACACAAATCATCAGTGATTTCTGTGTATGATAGTTAGCCACGAAAAACACCCTACACCAATATTGAAAGATCTCAATGCAATTGAACCAGTTGTTAGTTTATCAAAACTTGAATCAGGGAAATAACTGAGCCTTGACATGAAACTTGAAGAAGTGCAGGTATCACAATGCTTGAAGTTTGTCAATGGTAATCATTGACTTGCCACAACCCATCCAATGAAAATTAGAACACTCGTATGAACTCTGAAGCACAAAAGAGTACCTTTGAACCGATTTCGGTTGCGAGTAAAGAACATAAGCAATTCCCTTGGACCGATTTAACTCTTTATCAATAACAAGATGAACTTGCGCATCCCCGAATTTCCTAAAATGCTCTTCCAACTCATCCTCTGTTGCTGTAAATGGCAAATTTCGAACAAAAAGCCGACTAGTATCAAGCATTTCATCTTTCTCATCTGTCAAAGTAGACCAAGGATCACTCTGCGCAAGTACAGTTCCATCCGAAACTTCCTCAACGCCTTCCTCTCCTTCATCAACCTCATCTTCTTCTTCCTCTTCCTTCTCCTTCTCCTCCTCCTCCTCTTCATCATCACTGTCACTACTCTCGGAATCCGACCAATCCTTCTTCACTCTACTCTTGAAGTAATCCATATCCGAAACCACATTATCCTTCGCAACATTGTGTGACTCACCCTTCTCCACATCCTCCTCCTCCTCCACATCAACATCCATCTCCGCCGCCGATTTCTCCTCATCCCCCTTCCTCCTCTCCTCCATCTTCCTCTCTCCTCTCCCGATTTTCGCATCAACAAACGTGTCATTCGACCACAACTTCGACTTAGCCCTCGGCTGCATCACCTGCAAAAACTCCTTAAGCTTAGGATCATCAATCTCCTCCTCCTTCTCACTCCTCCTCCCTTTTCGGCTTTTCGCCGCCGCGGCATTACCGCCTTCCCTGGCCTCACTCTCTTTCTTCTCCTTCTCCTTCGTGTGGCGACTCCACGGCCTCGGAATCTCGGGATCGCCGACCTTCCGAGCAAGCTCGCAGCTAATCCGGTAAGTATCGACGAAGGTTCTGTTGAAGTACTTGATGGCCTCCTGAGCTTGAAGCTCGGAGCGGAACCCTATGAAAGCGAACTGGCGGCTCTTGCCTTCTCTGGTGCGCATGAGCTTGGCGTCCGTGACTTCTCCTTTCTCCGAGAAAAGCTCCCGGAGCTTCTTGTCGTCGACGTGCTTCGGCAAATTCTTGACGCAAATCCTCGACCTGGAAAAATTAGGGAGAGCATTAAAGACGGTGAATATTCCGGCGGAAAGAAAACGGAAAAGGAATTGGAACTTACATTGCGGGAGGTTTGGGAGTGTTGAGAAACCGAAAATGAATTGAAGGCGGCGGCTTTGGAGTTGCGGCGAAAGCTGAGGTATTGGAGTGGTGGCGGTGACTGTGTTCGGGGTTTTTCGCCCAGAAAATAAAATGAAAAGGTTTATATAGCAAAAGAAAAAAATAAAGGTGTGGGCTTTAGACGAGAAGAGAAAGTGGATAGGTTTGGGCCAGCCCAAACCAAATTAGGGACAATACAGTCCAACCCAATTACGATGTGTTTTTTTGTTTTTGTTTTTAACAAATGGCTGGTGCAGCTGTCATATTGAGTCTTAATTAATGAAATTGTCAAATATAAGTGACATTTATTAAGCATAAACAATTGACACAAAGACCTGAAATAATATCAAGAATCTCTAAAATAAACATGTACTTAATAACCAGACACCAATGAGCAAAGATTACTACTTTAATACTCTGTTTACTTTCACACAACTATAACAAACTAGAAAGATCATTAAATATCTAACACGATTACATATCTTAATGACATGTTTATTTACTTGAAATGAAGGAAAAAGTTGGAAGACAAGATGAACGGAGAAGGAAATAAATCAGGGTGGAATGATTCTCATTTTAATACCCTAGCCTATAAATGTTGGTAAACTCATGAATCAAATAACTAGAATCATAAACACATGAAACCTCTTATAATAGAATCATTCTCTTTAAGACACATTTACTTACTTGAAATGGAATACAATGATTACACGGGGCAATCAAGTTTCTGTGTTTACTAACACATAATGGAAGCGGAATGATTCCAGGTAAAAGTATTCATGTGTTTACTAACATGTGAAGGAATCGAAATTGGTCTATGTCTCATCTCGTTATTAGGAATTGATTCTTAGATACTCATAAATTTGATTACGTAGGAGGGATATCGATTTAGGAATCAACCAATCCAGAATCGATATCGATTCATTTTTCTCGTTTCACTTGTCTGTGATCTTTTTTTTTTCTTAAGTAAATATGTTATTATTTCATTCAGGTGGAGTGTGACACGGGCTATAAGTTTTTACCAACTCATTTGATTTATGAATAACTACTCAAGCCATAAACTATTCAGCATTTATGCATGGTTTCAAGGAAAATTGGGGAAGAAGGAAAAAAGACAACCGGTTGTGATCACATTCTTTTTGCAATAAAACCTAGAGCATGATGATTATGACACGTAATACGCGATATTTCTAACTCACTAATCAGATCTCTAAACAACCGAACCAACATGTAAATGCATATGATAAGTGTTAGTACATAACATGTCACATAATACGAAAGTACGTCTGCCTCACCGAAGACTTTCTGCACTTAGCCAGCCTTGTGAAAGTTACAATGATCCCATGCCTGTTTGCGCGTCTCTTCCCCTCGAGACTTGTTGGCAGCATTTGATGTCTAGCAATACATATAATGGATTATGAGATTCTTATGAAGGACTCTGGGTAATACTTTATTCGGATCCGAAGCAAAGACAAACATTAGTTTAACAAGTGATGAATTCTATGTTTGAATTGGAGTAACATTCATTAATGGTTTTGGTTGACTTGAAATATTAGTTAGTCCGTTTCTCTCCAGGCATTTCGACACGATAGAGTGAAAAAGATTGATTGTTATAGTTTAATCTTTCACATTAGCCAAATGGCAAAACGAATATGATCATGTTCAAGATACATAGTTTAACTGTAATTCACTTCAACTCTTACAATCTCGAATCTAGAGGCAGTGCAGCTTGGTTATCTGGCCCAGCTTCATATTTTATGTAAAAGGTGATGTTTCTTAAGTAACAGGCTAGCTAAAATGGAAGGCCTGCTTCTTCTGCCAGCTTTGGTTTGATCCAAGAAAACTGCAAATCTACCCCTTGGAAGTTTTCCTCCTGAAAATGGTGAAAGTGAAGGGTGGATAGAGTTTCCAGCACTTGAGAGAAAGACAGTGTAGAACAGACAAATCTTGTTTCATTCTTTATCATTTCTAGATTTTGATGTTTCCCATGGAGGACTTTGTTGGAACCCACAGCAATAGTAATGGAATAGAGACAGTTTTTCTTCAAGCTTATAGAGGTTGGTTTCTGCACCATTGCTGAAGAGTGAAGCTCAAAAATGTCAGGGTCAGCTGGAAGAAGAAAGAGGAAGATAAGATGGAGCAAGCTCTATTCCTATGGATGCTTCAGACCACCCTACACTCTTGATTCTGATCCTGGCCAGCAGCTACTGGGTCAACCCGGGTTTTCGCGTGTGGTTTTCTGCAACGAACCTCAGCTGCACAAGGCTAAGCCTTACAAGTACCCCAAGAACTATGTATCCACAACCAAGTACAGCATTGTGACATTTCTCCCCAAAGCGTTTTTCGAGCAGTTCCGCAGAGTTGCCAATCTTTATTTCCTTCTAGCTGCAGTTTTGTCCAGCACTTATTTGGCTCCATTTAATCGAATAAGTGTGATTGCTCCTTTGGTGTTTGTTGTGGGGGTTAGCATGATTAAAGAGGCTGTGGAGGATTGGCACAGATTCTTGCAGGTTAGTCATAATGTTTGATTGCAAGCTTTAACTTTATCATATGATCAAGAACCCTTTTGTGATTCCTGTTCTGCTTTGCTAAGAAGCTAGTGTTGTTCCATTTTTCAGTAAATATTGTTTTCTTAATTTTGATACAGAAATTCAAAACATACATGTTTTTGCAGTATAATGTTTAGATGTCTCTGCTTAGTGTTTGAATGTAATAGTATTGAGTCAATTTTCCTTTTTTCTTCTTCAAGGATTTGAATGTGAATTCAAGAACTGTAAGTGCTCATGTTGGAGGTGGCTTATTTGTTGAAAAGACTTGGCAAGGACTTTGTGTTGGAGATGTTGTTAAAGTTAACAAGAATGAGTATTTTCCAAGTGATCTTCTCTTGCTGTCTTCTAGCTTTGAGGATGGCATATGTTATGTAGAGACCATGAACCTCGACGGAGAAACTAATCTGAAATGTAAGAGAAGCTTAGAAGCCACACTTGACTTGGCAAATGATCAAGCATTTAGTGGATTCAAGGCCACAATTCGCTGCGAGGATCCAAATCCTCATCTTTACACCTTTGTGGGGAATTTTGAGTTGAACAATGTAACACATCCCTTGTGCCCAGCCACACTGCTTCTAAGAGATTCAAAACTTAGAAATACTGATTACATTTATGGGGTTGTGGTCTTTAGTGGACCTGACACAAAAGCAGTGAGGAACTCAACAAGATCACCATCCAAGCGTAGTAGGATTGAAAGAAAGATGGATCTTGTCATTTACCTTCTCTTTTCAATGCTTCTTTTGATTTCAGTGGTCACTTCAACTGGTTTTGCAGTGTATCTGAAATCGGAAATGGCTAAGTGGTGGTATCTTTCTCTGCAAGATAATGATGATGAACTCTTCAAACTATCAAAGCCTCAAGTATCTGGTTTCTTTCAATTTGTAAGAGCTCTAATTTTATATGGCTACTTGATCCCCATTTCTCTCTATGTATCTATTGAGGTTGTCAAAGTTTTGCAAGCCATGCTCATTAACAAGGATATAGAGTTGTATGATGAAGTTACATGCAAGTCAGTTCAAACCAGAACATCCAACTTGAATGAAGAACTTGGTCAGGTAGAGATGATTCTGACGGATAAAACGGGGACTTTGACATGTAATCAGATGGAATTTAGGAAATGCTCTATTGCTGGAGTTTCATATGGGGGTAACGTTAATAAGATCGATTGTGCAGCATCGAAAAGGATGAATGTTGAGGTTGAGTCGTATCGTTTTAGTATGGATGAACTTGAAACAGCAAGTGAAAGCTTTGAAATGTTTGAGTTTTCTGTGGCGGATGCTAGCACCGAAAAAGCTGCTCTTGCTGGACATAAGCAGATGCAGAACTTGAGTGCAGAATGCTCGAGAATCTCTAGTGTGGAGGGAGAACCTGCCATTAAAGGCTTCAACTTTAGGGATGATAGGCTTATGAAAAGAAAGTGGATTTACAGGTCCAACTTATTTGATGTGACAATGTTCTTTAGAGTCATGGCTCTATGTCACACAGGCATACCTGTCGAGGGTGATCAGGCTCCAAAGCTAAAGTATGAGGCAGAGTCACCAGAAGAAGTATCTTTTCTAATTGCTGCACAAGAATTTGGATTTCAATTTTTTCAAAGAAGTCAATCCGTTATGCATCTCAAGGAGTTCGATCCGTCTTCTGGAAAGGTGGTTGAGAGGTAAATCTCATATTTTGTTCTTCTGGTTAAGCTACTTTTGTAGCACTTGTTTATGGCCATACATGATGCATATGTTGTTTGCAGGAAGTACAAACTTTTAAACCTTCTAGAGTTCTGCAGTGCCCGAAAGAGAATGTCAGTTATTGTAAGCAATGAAGATGGTGAAATCTTTCTCCTATGCAAAGGGGCAGATAAGTATGTTATCTTCTTCAGTAATTCATCTTTAACTTAAGTTCTAAATCGGGAAAGCTCAATATTCCCTGACTTCTTTTATTGTGTTTCCATTTTCAGCATTATCTTCGATATGCTTGCAGACAATGGTAGGTCTTACCAGCAAGCTACAACTCTACACCTTTCAGATTATGCAGAAGATGGATTTCGAACTCTAGCATTTGCTTATCGGAAACTTGATGCTGTCGAGTATGAAAAATGGAACTCAACATTTACCAAGGCTAAGACTACAATAGGTCCTGAAAGAGAAGAAGTACTCATAGAAGCATCTGCAATGATTGAAAAGGAATTAATTCTATTAGGGGTTGTTGCTGTTGAAGATAAGTTACAAAAAGGGGTTAGTTAACTATCTCTTGCTGTTTTTGTGTGGCTTATGTAGGTAGAAGGCTCTTATCTCATAGTTACTAACATATAATTCAGGTTCCGGAATGCATAGATAAACTTGCACAAGCAGGAATTAAAATATGGCTGCTCACTGGTGACAAGAAAGAAACTGCAATAAATATTGGGTACAGCTTGCAAAAATCAATTACTTGGTTCAATTCTAAGACATAATCTTCCTAAAATACATATTCAAGCTAATGAATTTTTCTTTTGCAGATTTGCTTGCAGCTTACTTCGGCAGGATATGAAACAGTTTCATCTGATTTTGGGCAAAAAAAGTGCAGCTAGTAACCGATTGAAGGTGGAAATTCTTGTTTTATGGCCTCAAACTGAACTATAATTTTTTGTTTACTCTTATCCTGAGTTTTCCATTTGTAAACCTGAGTTTCATAGAAGTGATTGGAAATCATATATTTTGTTTTTTCTAGTTTCCAGGAGATGAAGGAAGACATTTTAAACCAACTTGAAGGCTTTCAGAAAGTGAAGTCTGAAGAAGGCAACAAAGATGCACCCTTGGCTTTGATAGTAGATGGCAAAGCTCTTGAAATTGCTCTGAGAAGTGATGTGAAGGACCAGTTCTTACCGTTGGCCGTTGATTGTGCTTCTGTTATATGCTGCAGGGTGTCTCCAAAACAAAAGGCTCTGGTAGGTCTCTTATCTGCATTTTAAGAAGTTGCATGCAGGGTATTTGTAATGAGCACAATGACAATGCATACTCATAAATTTTACTTCGATCAACTACAAAAAAGTCATTAAATGTGGCGTGTCCAGATTACTCGATTGGTAAAGAAGCATACAGGCAAGACAACCTTGGCAATTGGAGATGGGGCAAATGATGTTGGCATGATTCAAGAAGCTGATATTGGAGTAGGAATCAGTGGCATGGAAGGAATGCAGGTAAGCTTTGAACATGGCCTTTGATTACTAGGGAACCAACCTATTCTTTATTCATCTTAGTTTGTTTTAGCCTTGTTTTAAAGATACCTATGTTTTTCAAGTACACTCATTTCTGCTTAGACATTAAAAACAGTTCTGAAAATTACACAGGCAGTCATGGCCAGTGACATCTCATTGCCTCAATTCCGATTCTTGGGGAGATTGCTTATTGTTCATGGGCACTGGTGTTACAAGAGGATTTCAAAAATGGTCAGTTATTTCTGTGAAGTATAACATTATCTATAGTTTGGAGTTTTGAGACTAGATTAATTCTTCTTCTTCATTTCAGATTCTCTACTTTGTGTACAAGAACATTGCATTTGGCCTCACACTGTTTTACTATGAAGTATACACAAGGTTCTCAGGGGAGGTCTTATATGATGATTGGTATATGGCACTGTTCAATGTGATTTTGACATCTTTGCCTGTTATATCATTGGGGGTCCTTGAGCAGGATGTTTCATCAGAAGTGTGCCTCAAGGTAAACAGATTAGACAAGTCATCCTTTTGTTCCATTTAGCTTAATAAAAATCAATTCCCTAACTGCTTGTCTAACATAGTATCATAACTCAAACTGCACATGTTGCAAGCACTAATGAACAATCTAATGGATGATTCTTTTCCTTATATGGAACAGTTTCCGGCTCTTTACCAACAAGGCCAAAAGAACATATACTTCACTTGGAGCCGCATCATCGGTTGGATACTCAACGGCATTGTAGCATCTCTAGTCATCTTCCTTGCAAACATATGCACTATTTCTACCTTCGACAAACATGGTATTGTTGCAGAGAAAGCCTTCAACAAAGATGGCCATGTCGCAGACATCACACACCTCGGCGCCATGACATATACATGCATTATCTGGACAGTCAACTGCCAGATAGCCCTCATCATCACCCACTTCACTTGGATCCAACATCTCTTCATATGGGGAAGCATCGTCATCTGGTACATCTTCCTGTTCTTCTACGGTGCGCTACCTCCTGCCATTTCTAATAGAGGCTTTCGTGTTCTTGTCGAAGCTCTTGGCCCTGCACCCATTTACTGGCTTGTCACATTGCTAGTTGTGGTAGCTGCTCTTCTTCCTTATTTCATCCACATTGCCATCCAAAGGTCGTTTTATCCATTAGATGACCATGTCATCCAAGAAATGAAGTTCTGCAGGAAAGATATTGGGAATAATAATCTGATCTGGGAGAGGGAACAGAACAACTCAGTGATGATGACCCAGATTGGATTTTCAGCTAGAGTTGATGCAAGGATTAAGATTATGAAGGAAAACTTGAACCAGAAGCGACAGTTGATATATAGATCAGTAACAAGCAGTCCAATATTTAGGTCACTAACAAGCAGTCCAATGTAAGTGATCAATGTATGCACTTTGTTAATTCTGTTCCGTAAATTTGTAGTCATCACTTTGCTCATATTCTTTAATTCATTAAAAATTATGTACTAATGTTTATGTACAATACTCAATGATCTACCTATAAGTTCAACAAAGTTGGCAAATGATCCAAGTTTACACTGGTCCAGTTCCTCCGAAACAGACCTTTCGCATTTCACATTCATATCCAAATCTTCAAAACTATAAATAGTATATGTTCAAGAAACAAAAATTCAATATTTAAATATAAAATGCAAATTATAAGCAGGTGAGGTGGTCAAATTAACTCTGCTCAAACAAACTTAGTTAAGCATAATCCAATTTTTTCCAAGCTTGAACATGTTTAACTGTTCGAACAACTTTAACAATCTAAAACGTTGATGAGTTAAATATGGTTCATATTAATAAACATCATAAAAATATAAAATAAAGGGGGATTTTCACATACACCCAATTTTGAAGAGTGATTTTAAATAAAACCCACATAATATTCCTTTCTGATAAACATCTAAAATGTATCAATTATGATACATATTATGTCCTATTTTTTCTAAATTTTACACAATTGCCACCATTCAACTATAACATATAAACATAATAAATAAGCTTAATTGATGTTTTCTTAAATACCTTGATTATGAGTTTTTTTTTTAACACTAACATTTTTCAATTAATTTGCAAGAATCATGCGGTTTTTCTTTATTTTTATGAAAAAATTTAGGTGAAATGAATTCATTTTATGATCTATACATAAGGTAAAATATAATATAAATAAGATATCTGATTATTTGAGTAAAAAGAATAAATTTTATAGTGTTACCGTAAGCCCTAAGCCCTAAACCCTAAACCCTAAACCCTAAACCCTATAACCTATACCCTATATCCTAAACCCTAAACCCTAAACCCTATACCCTATACCCTATACCCTATACCCTATACTCTAAACCTATACCCTAACCCTATACCCTAAACCCAATTTTAGGTTTCTTCTTTTTAGGTATATTATCATATCATGTCCTACTTAATAGGTACATTAGAAATGTAAATGTTCTCTCGATCAGGATGAGAAATGATATAATAATATACCTAAAAAGAAGAAAATTAATCAAAGAACAAGAATGTGTACCTTACAATCAGACATTTTTCGATTATGTAGAGAGACACCAAATGTGAGCTTAAGAATGAAAAGAATCATTCTATTACAAATGACATACTTCTATATATAACATATATATACACTCAAGTTAGTAATAACAAAGTAAGAAATTAAAGAATGTAATTGATTATGATAAAGTTAAATCAAACTAAATTTTAGCTCAATATTTGAGTTTCAAATTGATGCTAAAATTGAGAAATATACCAAATTTAGCTTTATATCATCTGAAGGGCAAATCAGAGAAACTAAAAAAATGAAGAAAACTATTAATTATAGACATATGCTCTATATAGTAAGTTTGCTTATGTGGAGTGGGTGTAAAATGAAAGAAAAATATGTATGGGTTTATCTTAAAAGAGGTCTAGTATTTTGGGTTTTTATCTAATTTTCTCTAAAATAAATGATATTGGACTCATGTTGACAATGTATTATTCGTTATCATACAATTCTTTCTGTATTTAAATTACAAACTCAATTTGCTTAGTTTACCAACATGGTGCTAAATTGGCTATATCTTTCAACATTACCCAAAAAGCCTAATAAACCAGAGTTTCCATAGGAAAAATAAAATTGCCAATACACACTTGTCTTTCCATTAAATTACAAATTTGAGGAAATCCAAAATTTCATCAGCAATTAGACCCTTCTCTTTGGACGAGATTTCATCGACCCTAATTGCATGTCGAAGAGAACAGAAAGAACATAAATATCCCAACTCCCGCCTCCCTGAACTGAGGAGTACCCAGAACCTAAACTCAGTCAAGTCTTGCGGATGGACCCAAATTTAGGACAGAACAGGCTTGAAGATGTCAGCTGGCTCTGTTCCCTCTCTGAGTCTGAGCTTGTAAGTGTTTCTACAAATCCCAACAACTTAATCTCTGCTTTACTTTGCTGTTTTTGATGGGTTCAAATTAAAAGGTAGACTTCTTGAAGCTAAGACCAGAGCTTTCATGCTTATAATAACAGGATTTGCTCATCAGCTTAAAGAAGCTTGTTCTTCAAAGGGCAAGAATGAATGGGCATAAAGAACTAGCACACAAGTTTGATCTCAAGGTGCTTAGAGCTCTTGGTATGTTTGTAATTACTAATTATGTATGTCTTTCATCCCTTATTGGTTCTTTTCTATCTGGATAATAGCTTTGCTGGTTGCATTATTCTTGGCTTGAATAATTGGAATAGATACTTATGTGTTGGTTGTTTATATTGGATTTGGAGGGATGATTCTATTGTATCTAATGATGTTATGATTCTGATATCCCCATGCTGAAAAAGTAGGGATCTTGGACTAGTACATGAGCTTTTGGACGCCCTTATCTCGCAAGCCGGTGTTTACATGCCAACTTTGACTTAAAACCTTCTGTATAAGCTTTCAGTAAAGCAAAAAATTTTGATTTATTTGCCCAACTATCTTTATCTTCATGATTAGCAACTATAGGAACTTGTGCCAAATTCCAATTTGTATGTGAAGAGTTTAGTAGCATGGTTAGCAGCAGAAGTTGAATAATAGATTTGTTAATTATGATCTCTCAGTACATCAAGATTGCTTTTTCTATTTTTCTACTAAAACATGCCATTTTAGTGGACTATCCTACTTAGAGGGAGATTGTGAAAAGATCAGTATATATTTACAATAAGGCGCCATAGAGAGTTTGAAGGTTTATATGTCTCTAGAGAACTATTTCTGAATCCCCACTTGTGTACTTTCCCCAGAGGCCTGCTATTCAGGACACCAAAAGTGGCATTAAATAACTAATAAGTTCATAACTTGATGGTATATTTTCAGATTAGACTATATAGAGATGACATACACTTCTTATGTATCCAAAATTGATCTCCGATAGACCTCTGTTATTTGTGCCTAGTTTTTTTGACTAACTGTAAAAGCACTGGCTTTAAGAGCTGTAATTTTGGGCTGTCCTTTCTTTTTTAATGATCTTCTTTCATGATGTTTATCCTTTGCTGCTATTGCTGTACAGAGATATCAGGGAATGGTTGTGATCAAGAACCAGTCCCTGTCTGTAGCTTTGTTTCATTTGTGTGGGAGAGGTTGTTTGCATGTTGCAAACCGAATAAGGTTGGGTTTTTGTGGGATGTTATTTTTCTAGTTTGTAGTTTGTGGAGGTCTCACTGTATTGAACCCAATCTGCTGATAATAATACTTGTGACCTGATTATGGTACATCTTCTGACTTGAATATTCTCATAATGTGCAGCCTTCATTCTGATGACATGTATCAAAAATAAGGTTATGGATGTGTCACTTGTTCCAGGCTCTGAAGACTCTGCTGCAGTTATGGACAGTTGTAATCTATTGAAGTGTGACCTTGGAGATGTTATGAGTCTTGAAGAGATAAAGTCATGCATCGGTATTCATTTGAGAAAGGCAGGAACGAAAAGGTTAGTTGAGGCTGCAAGTCCTGCAACTAATACTTCTTTGTTTTCGTATAGACAATAAGATGCTTGCAGAATACAGAAAGCAGAAATCAAATAATTCAGTATAATAAGTACCATCATCTGGCTTTACGATTAGTTTTGTCACACATGAGGAAAAAGAAAAACAAAAAACAAAGAAAGAATAAACAGACGCACCAAGAATTCCTTTTAAGCTCCTTAGCATAGATATGGCATAGATAATTGTGTTCAAAATGACTCCAATTCCTCCTGCCCAGACTTTGGGTTTGTTAATTCCTCATTGTCTGCTGCCCTCTCACCCATGCTCATCATCCTTGGAATATCATACTCTAATTGGTTTAAACACAATGTTTGTTACCAGAGCTTTTGTGTTGTGAAAAGGCATGTATTTTGTGTTCTAGACTTGTTGATGTGCATTAGGTTCTCTTTAGCTCCTTGAGTTGATCATATATTTATTTTTATCGTTTTTGTTATGTGTGTAGATTCTGTAACAGTATAACACTGAATGAAACTACACCAAGTCAGAAGAAACAAAAATTTGGAACCAGCGGAGTATGAAAGCAGGCTTTGCAGTAGGAAGGTAGAGAGGAACCGTTGCATCACATGAGCATTGAGTTTCGAGTATATAGGTTACAAGTATGCCGTTGTACACCATCCTGGTCATTCACGTTTCATATTGTTGTGAAGACCAAATATATACCTTGCAATTTTGATGTGTGATTTTATATTAATGACAAGGTCTCATTAGAAGTTCTCTTCCTCTAGCCACTTCCCATTATTTTTTTTCAGTCAAAGAGCTTGTTTTGATCGAATTAATGTTAAACTGAGAGAGCTTATAAATTTGTGAGTCCTAGTTTTGAGTCGTCATTGGTTTCTGGGCTCTTATCACTCTGCTTTTCTGTCTGATTTTGGGCTCCATCGATTATCAACATGAACCCTTTGGATGGGGCTGATGGATTCCCAGGGGGCAAAAGGAGGGAGATAGTTGACTGCATCTATACAAGCAAGTAATGACTGCATCCATACATGCAAGTAATGACTACATCTTCAGATCACGTCCTTATAATGCAGGCTTATTATTAGGTCTTGGATCTCGATGGTGTCCTCTGCTGTACGTTATCCCTCCCTTTTGCTGTGTCTGGTGTGTGCAAGTGTAGCTACCATGTTAGTACAAACCCATGATGGAGCTCATGGGAAAATCCCAGGGGACATGAGATGGAGGCGATGTTTGAACCCAATAACCACAAAATCAAACACCTTTTATGAAGATGTGTGAAGTCATTTTTCCACTCCTATCTATTTTGTGCTGCCTTGGTGACAACTGAGACGAGCATGATTTTCTTGTTGGCCATGCCTTGCTTATTTGTCCTCAGCACCGCATGGCAATAAAGTGATTTTGGGACCCCCAATGTTCATCAAAATTCTCCTACACATTGTCCTATCCTCTTCTTAAACCCCATTTGCCCTCCCACTCCATTGCGGGGGACTGAAGTCACTGAACATGGATCAAAGCAAAAAATTATTTAGTATGCAGGAAAAAATTGATTAGTACTAATCATAATGTACGTATATACTTTGCTTCAAAGATTAGATTAGACTTAGAGCCTCTATTGTGGAATTTCTTTTTGGAAGCAAAAATTTCTTTTTGGTCCACTAAGAAGTAAGAAATAGAAATTTCTCCCAAGTCAAACTCATCATGCCACTACCAAGATATCTCACGCTTTGTTTTCTAATATCCAAAGAAAGGGCATAAACATATTAAAGTGAAGTTGATAAAGTATGATTAAGACCTAATTGATGATTAAAGATGAAAGATATTGCGTCCTGTCCCCTCACTATTTTTTAATTCCCCTTCTCAAATTTTACCGAATTTTAGTGTGACGTATATTTTACCGTATAGCACGCGTGCACATGTAAAGTACGATATTTAGTTACTCTTACATGTACGCAACGTACCAACAAGTACCAAGTCATAGAAAATTAGAAATAGCTAGATACATATGTAATAAAATTATTTTACATCACATCTTTGTTATATTTTTCGTATCTTATTATGATTGTATTTTATATAAAATCACATTGTAGTCAAAGAAATTGTAGTACTTACAAGCTGGATAGATTTGCGAAGAAAATAGTATACCTAACAGCTTGACATTACATGCCAGGGAGACTAGAAAACTTCTTATTTGACAATTAATCTTTGTTAGCTAGCTAGAAAAGGGTGTGTACAAGAGGAAGACATGCATATAAGAATCTTATCGCATCCAAATACCAAAGATTAATTATATGTATTCTGGTGTCGGTTTCAGTAAATGAGTAGCCTAACCAAACCAAATGGTCCCTAATCACTTTTGATTAGTGGATAATGGGAATTATTAGACGCAAACGATTTGCTTAAGCATCAAGGGAGACTCACGTACTCTCAAATGATGTTATGTTCCAATACAAAATCTTCGACCATGTGATCACTAAACATGGGATGTCTGAACCTCAAAACTTCTTTCACCAATGAGAGTTGGAACTTTTTCTAATTTATCTTAACTGAATTATCATGTCAATTATCAAACATGGTTTTACATATAGATCATTAAGGATGAATATGACTGGGTAATCACCTTTTCATAAGGGTCCTAACTCTAATTACTTAAACAAATTGATGATATATGAAAGGGTCAGTGTCATTTGCTAGAATCCTTGATTCTGTTTTCATGTCAAGCTCAAGGCAAGATCTTTCATTTGTAATCAAGAGAAATCTTGGTGACATTACTTCACTAGTAGTATAACTATTTCTAAAGAGAAAATAAACAAGCAATTATATCACATCACTATTATACTCTGCCCCTCCATTTGGTGATGAAAAGATTTAGTTACGAATAGATTGGATTAGTTAATTACCTTGCTTATAAATTAGTACTTTAAGAACGGGATTGGATTATTGGATCGATGCAACCTGCAGGTGTATCTATGTGAGATTGAAAACTACTTTAATTCTTGGTGCCTAATTAACTTAAGAAATTTTTGAATCTATTAGAAGAAACTTGATGATACAAAAAAATGTTGGTCACTCATAGAACGTAGAGATCTTACTCAAAAGAGATTGCACTAATCTAAAGTGTTTATTTGTGAACATAATCTAAATATTAGTCACACCAAAGTTCAGTTGATTATATTAACGACGCAAGTAAATATTGCATGTCAAGCTAATATGGAATCAAATAACTTCTATAATACATGGGTCCGGTTCAAGGGACACAAATTTTGACATTATTTTTTACATTTATTTTCATCTCTTAGATCTAAGTTTATCTAATGGTTGTTATTAACTGTGGGTGTGATTAGGCAAGTGACACGGCGATAATGCTATTTTCAAAATTTAAAAGCTTTCATAAAGAAAATCAAAGTAAAATCTCATAAAGAAAATCAAAGTATTATCTAGCTGATTTTATAGTTACCAAAAATGTGCGGAAAGCTTCCATGTTATATACTAGAATGTCACCTTTGGAAGATGAATTCAACCATTGAGCATATACATATTAGAAGGTCAACACTGAGTTGTGCCAAAGAGACTTTTGCAGCCTTGGACTCCCCCTCAAATGAGATAGATAGGTGCGTAAGTAGGTACATACACATTTAGCATTTCCATTTTATAATAGTAAGACAAAAGAAGTATAAGTGTGTGTTCCCTCTTCGTTGGAGATCGATGTTTGGCCTCTAGGTTTAAAATGCGATCGATAATGGAAAAGCTAGCATGAACCACCATATGGTGGAAGAAGGTGTACGTTTTGGGGACAGAAAGCTCTTATTTTCTACCAACTTGGGACCCTTTTGCTTTGAAAATCCATGCCTCGACCTTTCTGGGTTTATGAATTTTGAAATTCTTGCTGCCAATTCCTTCCTTTTCTCTACCAACTCAAAGAGATCGAGCTAGTGTTAGTCTCTCCCTTTTCCTTAACTTCAAGGATTGAATGTGTCCAACTATACAAAAGTTGTGATTTTTCAAATGTTTGATCATATGATTACTGTAGATAATACCTATATATATATATATCATTATCATTATAGTGTGATCGAGTTTCCAGACGAATGATTGATCGATGGGTTACCAAACTCACCTGCCGATGGAATTTTTGTTGGTTGACCCTCATGCCATGCCATCTGCACTTATTTAAATCATTCTTGAAGAAGTGACAAAGTAAATTGGTGTTTGGATAAATTTTGCATAGTTATATGTGTATGTGTGTGTTACTAAATTCAGTTTACTTTCTTAAACTGAAATTGATTGTTCAATACTCATTTTTGTCGATCTATATATAACGATTGAAATTTTCAGAAGTCCTATGCGTGAATTTATATAAAATAAATAGTCATGATATGAAAAGAAAATTAGAAAAAAAAAAAACTAGAGCACCAAATGTCGGCATCATCTAACAAATATGCATGAGCTAAATAACTTCAGAACCAGTTTCCACGAACCACGTACGTACTAAACGTCATTCAACTACGTTACGTACATATATAGAGACAAATACAATATGATCAATTGTATAAACTAATAGAACAAGGTGTACAGAAATGTAAAGAACAAGATATATAGTTTTTTATATTATTACATCATATGATTATGGAAATGGATTGAAAAATGCAAAACCATACCCAAGTCCGGCCAATATGAAAATTAATGTAATTTGTTTGAGCCTTTATGATAATGAAGTCTCATCTTCCACATATATAAAATGATTCTGAAATTTCATGAAAGAATTTTAGTACGTGGTCGGAATTGAAACTAGCGTTGTTCATTGAAAAAAAAAAAAAAAAAAAAAACAGTGAAAGAGAGATTTGAAACTAGCTAGTGGCATTGGGGCTACAAGTCTTAATTGGTAGCTAAAGATGGGTAGCAAAACTCATCAAGATTTTTCTTGATTTGAAGTGAATCATAGCAAGTGAAAAGGCAAATGGGTGGACAAACAAAATAATGCCGTACAAATTTCACTCTCAAATTAGAGAGCAACAGATCAATATATAGAGTCAAATAACCTCATCATTAGTGGCAATTATATTACTTTATGTTTAAAACACGCAGTACCTTTCACACACACACACAAATAGGGCTGGCTAACTGTAATTTGGTGCAAAATAATGATAGATTAGAGACAAGAGCATTAGTACTCATCAAAGACCAAGTGATTAACATCGATTCTCAATGAATGTGCCATGGAATATATTGAGCTATATTATGGAACTATATAAGAATGATGAACATGGGCATCTTCAGGCGTATATTATCAATAAACAGTACGTAACCACATTGGCGGCACCGATTGAGGACGAGTGAGGCCGTGTCCCTGGTGGAGTTTTGACATATGGCCTTTATGACGTAAATGTGCCCTCATAAGAATATCTGACTAGCCATGTAACCCCATGATTTCTCGACTTTCTAACAGCATTTCATTAATAAAATTTTCTAACGACACAACAAAAGTCACATATATGAGTCGAAATATTCGTTTTGACTAACACACTACCATTTTGATAAATTAATAAAAGAACATCTCTCTCTTCTCATAGAAAAAAAAGAGAACATCTCTCTCATCTTCTTCTTCTTTATCCCTATCATTATAGGAGACCAGCTCCTCAAACCGTCAGATTTTTTACAATGAACTAAATCTCCTTCCCGGTCCAAAACTTGATTCCAATAGCTTCATTCCCAGATTCAACTCCATCGGCGGCGATGAGAACTTGCTATTACCCATGAAATCCTCATATTCTTCGTCGGCATATTATTACCTATCTCGTTCAATTGCGTTTTACGACATTGTACGGATTACAGCACTACAGGAATTTGAGCTACAATTCGAGTTGGTGCTTGATCGATCATACTCTTAAATGCAGTGATTGCAAATGAAGACAAAAAAACGTATTGAATTGGACAAATTTTGATATTTAAAATTGAAATTTTCTCTACGAAAAAACAACAAAAAAACTGAAAATTTGTACTCGTTAATCAGTAGTTATTTCTTGTTTGATTTCTTTGTGTGCCCCCATAGCAAAAATTTTCTCCCTCCGCCATTGCGTAGCCGTAGTTAATATGTACATATGCTCGTATTTTCGTTACAAGTAATTACTTAAATTTGGTTTAGAAATTAAAAGTTGCTAAGATTAACTTTAGCTCATGCATATTTCAGCATCAAAATGCAAA
Source organism: Fragaria vesca subsp. vesca (assembly GCF_000184155.1). Taxonomy (NCBI): domain Eukaryota; kingdom Viridiplantae; phylum Streptophyta; class Magnoliopsida; order Rosales; family Rosaceae; genus Fragaria; species Fragaria vesca. The sequence goes on along the minus strand of NC_020493.1, from coordinate 5,264,793 downwards.
ACCCTAAAGCAAAGGGAGCAATTCGATATCGATCAGCACCAGACAATATAATCCTTAAAACAAACCCTGTACTGTAATTGAAACAAAAGCATTACATGCAATTCGTCAATCCCCAACAAATTTCTAGCTCGGATGATTCGAGGTCTTTTATTTCCGCTACTTTTCGTATAGCTAGTGGAGCAACAACATCAGTGTTGTTCAGACATAATCATACACCAACTGCCTGTAGACCCCGTAGAATTGACTGGAAAAAAAAACTACGATCATTATTGAAGCCGTAGACTCAAAGAGATCTTGGCATTCGATCATCGACCATTAGTCAGGTTTGTTTTCTAGGACCTTCCCATATATATATATATATATAAGGTCAATTTGCAATTTTGTGTGCATATTGTAAACCTCGATCGTTAATGCATGTACCTTTTTGTGTCTGTTTTGTTGGTGGAAGTGGGTTTCGGTTGTGCCTAAAGATTGTTGGTCATATATTTTCTGTAGAATAAAATCTATCTATGCATGGCTTTTAACTTTTCGAATACTAGTTGGGTTGCTATTCCTTTATATATGTTTTCTTTTTCCTTAATTTTCTTCTCTTGCCCAAGCATGCATGTTAACCCTAGCTAGTATTTGTAAAACACCGATATATAAACCCTAACCTTGTTTTTTCTCTTGAAGATATACCCTAACCTAGTTAGCTAACTAGCATATATTGCCTTTGTATTCATATATATGAAAATTAATGCCTAATCATCTCTTGGAAACTATATATTCTAGGAGATAATTAGTTGTTCATCGAAGTACATCATACTTACTAAAGCGTACATGTATCTCAGTATCTGCCGACGGTGTCCTTTGAGGGTTACTATCTTTTGAGACTTGTTTTATGTGACAATGCTATTATAAACACAACATTTTCATTTTCAATATTAAAAAAAAAAATCATAGGGTACGTATTAGCACTCTAAGCAAAACCGACAATGTGAATGAAATCGATCTGCAGTTGGGGGGCGATCCTAATTAAGTTAATACCACCATAAATAAGAAGACAAAATCTTGTTAATGTGAAAGAGAAAAGATATATATGAAAAACAAGAGGCCGGATAGGTAGCTGCCGACAGTTCTGTAACGGTATCTATCTAGCTAGTTCATATAATTTGTTCGAGTACTCGATCCTCAAACTAACTACCACTTTGAAGATTAAATCAGTTGTTGGACGTGGGTGACGGTTGGTGCATGCTTTCATTGCCATTATCCTGTACAATACTATACAAACAAATCCATGTGCTGCGCCGCACGACCATGTTATCTTGCTACCTAGAAATTGAACTTGACTATGCAATTCTTATTCCCTCACGTTCTCTGGGTTCGATTCTTGATTAGATATGTATGAAACTTGTGATTCATGATCTTTAATCGCCGCGATAGTACTTCCAAATCGATTTAAACATGGTAAGTCGCTAACACGATACTTGTAGTATCATCAATCGGCCAAATTGGTTCCCAAACAAATAGATTATGTTACTTAAAAATCAACTGATAACTACATGTTACTTAATTTTAGAATCGCGTTCAAGTCACTTTTGAAAGCTTATAAAATCGCGATGGTATTTCAGCATATTTTATTTTTTGGTGTGCAGACGGTTTTCGACTGTGAAATCCTGTAAACTGAGCTATCTGTTTATCTAGTCTAAAATAATTGAATTGCTCTAAGTTTCAGAACCCATGTAATTAACTTGTGTTTTTCTTAATGAAGTACTGTTGATCAAAAGCTATATATTCTTTCTTCGATCATTGTGGATTGTGGATGCATGCCTTTGGTTGGATAGATATGAATACGTAGTAGAGTGTTTCCAAAACTGTTCCACATCATTCATGCATGGCCCAGATTGGACATGTAAATAGTAAAATTTATAAACATGTTACATGTATATATGGAACACCTAACGTGAGAATCTGACAAAGAAATGCAGAGCGATACAACACTACACTAGATCGAAGTAATATAATACTGGTGATGATCATGTACCCATTTGGACTACTTGGAACTAGTTGCCTAATTTGAAAGCACCTAACTGCAACCTAACATTATAGAAACTCGATCTATATCTACAATGTTTTTAATGTTTATATCGGATCATACTTGCCTCTTCTTTTATAGGAAATCAGCAAAAAAATGCTTCCCACTATCTTTTTATTATTGATAATCACACTTTTAATTGATTTGTTATACATGCATAGCGCACGCATATTGTCATCACACCTTAGGTGCCTGGCCTCTTCCATTATGCCAAGGAACAGATTACCTGAGTTTTATAACTTCTGCTCTAAGATTAGTATTTAACTTACTTAAGCTAATGCAATTATGTATAGGGTTTTCTAAGATGCCTGAAAACTAAGAAACAAGGTTATATATCACGAACAAAACATACAAATTACCCAGCGAAGGAATAGAGACATGGTATTGTGTTCACCAATTAGATTGATCGAAGGTGATCATCACAAGTTAACTGCATAAGTGAATGCGTCAAATCAGTTCTACTTTGTTGTAGATCCCACTAAGTAAGTGATTAGCAAAGGTGGTTAACATAGAGGTTCCCGCCGTTGGTGGTTAGCATTTCTGCTAAAATTATATCCTTTAATTTGCTTTCTACTTTTTGAGATTTTGGGACAAAAGACCATGTAATAATCCATGGCCTCCAACTTTTAAGAGCAAAGTAATTAACTGCCTAGTAATTTCTATTCTTAACTTTGAAAGACCATATCCATTTCTTACTGGGAAAAGAAAGGCTTCGAAAACTGGATTTGCTTGTGCATGCGAATCCATTTTTGTCCACAGTGTAAAGTCCTCCCCATCCTGCTCTATGCATATACGTCTTCGTTCTCATCTATTCATAAAAATTAAGCTAATTTACAAAGAAATTGTGGTACTACTTTTGAATTGTCATATATCTAGCTCAGTTTCTCCCTTTGGTAAATTCCAAAGTCTCTACAAGTCCATAGGTTCACATTCTCATCTGGGTTTTTGGGTTTTCCAGGTTTCTTACTAATCGTGCTGCACATAAAGATACATTAACCTATATGCATTGGATCCTCAACTATAACATATGTTAACCTAATTCAATTATAAGTGTTTTCTATGTATTATGATTGAGATTAGTGTACTACTACTATTAATCATTGACATTTGCGTAGACCTCAACGGCACAAACGAGCCAATATTACACACCAAAAGCACATACTTATAAAACTTCATGATTACTTGTACAAATTATTAGTTATTATCTTATCTGCATGAGGAAAAAGAATAAGTAAAAAAAAAAAAATTGAAATGGGCGCCAAATAAATTTGTCAGTTCAGGATTGATGTTTTTGTCGACCAAAATCTTAAAGGGTTTTCTTGTAGGACCGAACTCCACCTCAGATAGTAATGTGACCCCTTTTTTTTTGTTATATAAAACGCCTCACTCCACACCCTCCTCTCATCTTTTTCTATTTTCAGTCTTTCACTGTCTGCTAGGATCTTCTTCTCTCTGCTCTGCTTTTTCTTCTTCTACTTCTTCTATCTACTTCTTCTACTTCTCCCTTAGCAACTAGCCAGCTCTTCTTGAGAGCTTCATTGTAGGCAGCATGAAGGAGAATGGTTGCAGCAGGAAACAGGGTGCAGCTTCACCATGCGCAGCTTGCAAGCTACTGAGGAGGAGGTGTGCGCAGGACTGTGTTTTTGCTCCTTACTTTCCCGCAGATGAGCCCCAGAAGTTCGCTAATGTTCACAAAGTCTTTGGTGCCAGTAATGTCAACAAAATGCTGCAGGTATTTCGTCGAACTCATTTTCATGGCGTTTTGAAAACAACTTTTTTCTGTAATCTACATCAAGAATTGCATCTTTGAAGTTATTTCCAGAAACCCTTTTGGCTAAACTCATAAGAGATTGAGAGTGATCGATCTCTAGGTCTTTGAAACTGACAAGTAGTAGTGATAATTAAAGTCAAGATTGTAAGATATGATATGATAGAACACTATAGCTGCTGGGGATCTGGGGCTCTGGAGCACCAAGGTCACCTTTCTTTTTCAATTTCCTACTGAGAAAAAAATAATAATTCAGTTTTGTATCTTCTACAAAATTCTTTTACCTCATCACGTGAAGCTGTTTCTTGCATCTTTAATCTTTTAGTAAAATTATTCTGAATAAGAAAGAAAATTGTTTTGATGGAAAAAGAAAGTACGTATTTTATTTGGACACTCTTCTTTTTTGATTTGGACGCATCAGATGTAATAGAAAAAAGAAAGATACCAAACGCAGTACCATCCAAAAAGAAAAAAAAATAATTTAGGGCAAGGCAATGATACCTCATGGAGAGGCATGACCTAATTTTGGGACCATGAGTAATCCTGTACGTTCAGCCAAATCTATACAAGCATGCATATATAAATAATGACGCATGATTAAGCCGCTGCGAATATCACAGAGTGAAGTGATCTCTGTGATGTAATCTTTACATCAACCCTACGTAGCTCGTCGGACTTTAGCTCCGACGTCGACCTGTAATCTGTTAAGATTCTATGACCAAGTTCATTGTGACACTTTCAGGAGCTACCGGAGCACCAGAGAGGTGATGCGGTGAGCAGCATGGTGTATGAAGCAAATGCAAGAGTCCGGGACCCGGTTTACGGCTGCGTCGGGGCGATTTCATCTCTGCAGCAACAGATTGATGTGCTTCAGACCCAACTGGCTCTGGCTCAGGCTGAGGTGGTGCACCTTAGGGTTAGGCAGACTGCATCCATCTCCAACCATGGGCTGAGCCCCTCGAGCCCAAGTAATAGCGGCTCGCCGTCGTCGTCGAGGTTTGCCGGTTCACAGGCCCGGCCCATTTTTGACATGGATATGATGATGGACCATAGCAGCTTGGGATTGGGAGAGTCCATGTGGTCATGCTGAGGTTAATAACGTACTACTACATAAGAGTTGCTAATTATCGTACTCCACTCTACTATATCCTAGAGAGTAATTGATCATGCTTAGTTTTGCTTATGCATCCTTACTATACATGCGGTAAAATCTAGTGACGGCCGGTGAAAGCGGAGGCGGCGGAGACAGTGACGGTACTGACTGAGATGATTCGCCCGCTTGGATCCGAGATCGGTTTCTACTAGTTACTAGATTGTAAATATAGTTTTAACTTAATTTTCATATATTGGGTCCCCAATCATATATTGGCTTGTGGGACTTATTTTCATTATGAATCAAGTGACTTTTATGACTTTGGTATTGTAATTTGATTCGAGTGCATGATGACTTTGAACACACCAACCTATAATTTAGATGGGTTGGGAAGTAGAGTTGGACACTGTAGTATTTGAAAGAGGAAGGAGGATAGACGGATAGTGTTGAGACGAGAGAGATGACTCTTAGTTTGGTCTCACTACGTGTTTGAAGGTTTGCTGCTTTGCTACTTAATTATGAAACAAGACTTTCTTTGTGGATTGCATGTGTTTTTGATAATTTGATTGATGGGATGTTTTACGGTGCCGACTAGCCAGCATAATCTTGATTTGTTTTCTCACATCCAGCGATCCATGTGCATGATATACATAGATAGACACAGATGGGAAAAGGAAGAAGAACAAGAAGAAGCTAGAGGAGAACCTGATAGTAGTGTTGTGTCCTTGATTTGGCTTTGATGTGATTGGTTTGTGCAGTGTTGTATAAGAATTGAAGAGATTGTAGTTCTATTGCTTTAAAAAAATCTGTGCAGTACATGCAATTTAGATGAACTTAAAGAACCTCATTTTGCAACAAATTAAACTGACCGAAGAGCTAAGAGGCATCTTTCACTAGCTTAGACCTCATATTTATAAGATATATGCAAACAGGAAAAGAGTCTTTACTACTACAAGAGCTAGAGAGTCTGAACCATTTTGTGTCGAAATGTCTTCCTATACAAATATTTTTTCGTGAAATATTCATCCTTTTGCAAAAGGAAAATGAATGAAGAGAAGTACGTAGAACTGTAGAACGTACTGCAGAATGGTTCCAATTCATCACTATTCATCAAAGGGTTCCAAATAGATAATCTTCCAATTCATCGATCATCTGCAGAAGCTGTGAAAATCACTGGTAATCTGGACGCTATCCATATCCACAACTACTTGCTCAGAATGTTTTCCTGCCAACAATTCTCTTCGATAATCTTCCATTTCATCATCTGCAGCAGTCGCAGGGTTTTCTTTTTTTTTTTTNTTTTTT
>NC_020493.1:5216199-5257510 GCF_000184155.1 Fragaria vesca subsp. vesca | reverse complement strand
TTTTTTTTTTTTTTTTTGGGGAATGCACCATATATCTATCTATGACTGTTAATTATAAACAAATTAAAGGTAGAAATGTCAAAGTTGGATAGATCAGTTTCGAACACAAGCATTTCATACACATAATCCATGTAAGTTTTACATATTATACAAGAAATTGAAACAAATAAAAACCCAAAATGACCTGAAAAGCTAAGTTTACACGTCCTTGGCAATGAGTTCACCGTTCAACAACTCTCTGTAAGCAGCAATGGGCCAACTGAAGCCTCTGAAAACCAAGCCAGTAGCCAAAGGCACATCAATGATGATCTCCTTCTGTGTTGGCTTCTTGTCATCCCTAATGGCAATCAAGTAGCTCCTTCCAACCCACCCGATCCACCCAGCAATGTAAAGGAACAGAATCCCGGGGGTGATGAACTCACCCCAGTGCCTCTGGTCACCGCTCACAATCAAATGAGGGAGACCATCAGCCCCACAGAGTAAACCCTGCTTGCCGTAGTTGTCAAACCTTCTCTTGGTCTTCTCTATGGTTGCATTGATGGCCAAGGCAGGTGCGCTGTCCGGTGCGTACAGCTTCAATGATGACTCGAGCTTCTTGATCGACTGCTTCTCGCGCTTGGCGAACTGCTTGGAGTCCTTGCATGGGGTTAGCCCTGCGATGTCAGCCATGGCTGGGATAGGAGCTGCGCCCAAGATGATGGAGGAGAGTGCGAGGGCAGCAGAGAAAGTCTGCATTGCTGAAGCAGTGGATATTTTCTCTGGGTTTGGGGTGGCTGAGCACACAGTGACCATGGTCCTTGGCTTTAGGACCAAGGGAGAGCTGAGCTTAGGCTTCAACATGGACTTTGAGAAGTTTGTGGGAATAGTGAGAGACATCTTGATTTACTTCTCCCCCTCTCTCTTTTGGGTTGTGTTTTGTGTTTCTGAGGACTGTGATGAAGAGTAGAGAAGAGGAAGGAGATGAAGATCTGAAAGGGAGAGTGTGGAGGACAGGTTTTTAGATTCTTGGAGGGGAAGATTGGTGGTGTAGGGAAGAAGAGTGAGAGGGATAAGGTGGAGGGAGTAAGGAGGCTGAGTTGGATGGTTGTCATTGGTTGGGTCTGTTTGGTTGTGGGTTACTTAGATTTTCTTTCTATCCATCCTACTATTGAAGCTATCTGTGGATAAAGAGCCAAACAGGTCTACCATGGTCCATGATTTTGTGGAATCTGTGTGCTTTCCACTTGCTTAATCCAGATGTTATATAAGAACTAAGCAGCAAAGAAAGGGAAAAACCCATCTGTAATACTCACTTTGTCCTCTAAACCCAAAAATCTAATTCTACACTGTAAAATGACATCATATTCAAACAAGGACAACATCAGCTAGTACAAGGGATGCTAATTCTTTAGCCCCTTCAATGTTTAACGAAGAAACCATTTACATGGTCTTATTTTCAGTAGATACCAAAAACCCTAAAAAATCATTCAAATATGAATATGAATAGCTGTAGTTAGATTATATAAACAGCCTATGTGAGCTCTGCGATGTTGGAGAATTCAATTAGTGGTCCATGGACCTTCCTAACCTCAGAAATCAACAATGATTGCATACATGTTACAAAAATTTGTCAAAATTTTGAATGTACAACATTGTTTTTAACCTCTGATGATGGGGACTAGAACTCTGATGACAGAAGAGTGTAAACACGAACATCAATGCTCAGTGTATCTACCAGACTGAGCAATGCAGAGTCCTGATCCCTCCAACTTCAGTTATAGATACAGTATCTTGGTCAATATAACAGAGTTATGAAAACTCACAGTTCTATTCTCTGATCTTGAGATGCACGGTGCCATAGAGCAATAATGGTTAGCTGGATCTCAAACTTCTGACACCATGTTTCTTTAGAGCTTCAATCAGGTCACAAATGAACCCAGTAACCGTGACATCATGCTTGCAGTTCTTTTTCCTTTTACAAAGGTGGGATTGATGAGGATAAAACAACTGAACAAGGAACAATGTACTCTCCGTAAAGATTGTTTTCCTCTATGGAACAATACACTAGAAGGTTGGGACTTGGTCTCTTGTCCTCCTATGCGCTTCAGCAATCGCTACCTGAAAGTTCTGGTCCAACGCCTCAAGATACAGCATAAACACAGTGACCACGCAGCCTCATTCTTCTGTCTCATTATAATATCAAAATTCACTGGATTTACCGGGTCACAAGCCAGCCAGGTTTCACTAGGACATCTTGTTTAAAGTTGCGACCAGTGACTGAAGTAGATTCACCCTGGCGACGAAAACACTGCACAACAAAGGATCTTCATTAGATGTTCTCAAGATCATTTAACTTTTTTTTCACCAGTAGAATGTTGAATACTGCAAGGTTGCAGAAATCATAATATGCTATTATTGCCTAGGTCAGGAAACTGGTATGCTTTTACTTTCGTTGCTCAATACAGTGGTCTGGTGAAGGTTTTAGAAAGCAATTCTTTATTTTTTGGTCTGAATTTCAGAAAATAAGTTATGAATGCCTCACTATTGAGATTCCAAAAACAATAAAAATCATAAAATGAGTAAAGGTCAACATGGCCAACCTTATAACAGACTATGGTGTCATCAGGGTACATTGCAAAAAGTTTAGTTCCCAGGCGTGCATGACAAGAATCACAAAGGCTTTCATCATTGATCTGCACATGCCTTGATCTTTCCTCTAATATTGCTAAACTTGCATCGGTATCTAAGGCACGGGCCAGATTGTGCACAATCTGAAAAGCAAACAATTTTAATAGGGAATGAAAATCTCTGCCAAATAAGGGGCCAGCTGGAGAGACTAATCAAATATGACATTACGCTAATGATAACTTCCGACAAAGTACAGCAAAAGGTTAGATTAACTAAAATTCCAGTCAATAATTTTTCTACAGCTCTTCCATGATCTTATGGCGTCATACTAAAGATCTCTGAGAAAAACCAAATGAAAAACTTACACGTCCTTGACGATGATGATGAAGTCTAGCTCTCAACATTCTTAATATAGTCTCAGAAGCAAGTTGAAGGGGCATATCTGGGGACAATCTCTGCAACATTAAACCCAAGAGGCCTCAACAATATAACTCTAATCTCAATGAATTTTCGAAATAAAAAAATCTTAATGAACTGAAGAAATTCTGTGGATTTGTGCAAAGTTCCAGTATTTCTCTGATTCTGTTTAAATTTCCAAAAATAAGAGGAAGAGAATCAGATACCTCCAAGACTTGCAAAGGATCCAATGATTCCCCATGATTGTGGAGTAGGCGAACAGCAGCCTTAAACATAGGCTCCTTCCCATCTTGTGGATCCAAATACATATCAAGTAACCTGAATTCTCACAGCATGAACAAAAAGAAAAATTAGGGAAATAATAAGTTTATCACAGGCATACTTTACATATGCGTGGCAGCACGTGTTTTTAGGTGTTTTCTTTGCTTGTGTGTGCACAATTGGAGAAAGAGAAAGACAGAGAGAAAGAGAACCAACTGCATATAAACATCTGGTCTGCCAATCTCAGCACAATATTGCTCAGCAGCTTCACTGTCTTCTAGCTTCCTAAAAGGCCATTGCACATTAGTTCAAACGTTCTGAACATTGCACCAATGCAGCTTTCACATTTAAATAATGATAATTTTGCATTCAGCTTATGCTACTGAAATACCGTGTTTGGAATTAAACTACAGTAGCTTATGGAAGATGTTTCAATATGCATTGAATTGCAATGAGACTAATGAGCATGATTCAGTTCAGCAGAACAATGAATAAATATACTGTTTCACTGAATGTCATTTTGATAACCTAAAGCTCTTGCTATCATTGCTAGTCATAAATCCATGCAATGCGAAATTACTCAACATAACTTTTCACAACTTACACGATATGATTTAACAAATTCACAAAGCAAACACCTTTATGAAGATAATACTGGAGTATAACATGGATTTTCAATGAGTAAACTAGATAAATAAACAAGAGATGGTGCACAGTCACATGCAAAAGCCATGAGATGATGAGAACCAATTAACCATGAACTTGTTATAACATCCTTGCAGATACCTTACAGAGTAAGAGGAAACTTACAAGGCCAAAATTTGGAGTACCAGTGACTCTTGCCCTAGTTTTTTGTAAAGAATAGCCTGTTGAATAAGTTCAGGATCAGAGACCAGCAGTAGCACTATCATTCAAGGAAGACTAACCATTTTGGCATTCAACATTATCAGTATTAGGGATGAATAAGGCTGGCCTAAAAAGCTAAATCAAAATTAACTTTTCCATGGCCTCATCATATAAAATCAGCATATCCAACCTAAAAAGAACTATGACAGACCTTCTCTGACCATAATTCTGATCCTTCAATCAAGTCGAGAACTTCCTCTGGGTCATACAAGTCTGAAGACAGTAAAAAAATCTGGAGTCGTTCCCGCACAGGACTTTGAAAGATTGCACTTGTGCTACATTCAGAAATGCCCGTCTCCTCTCTTCTTACAGGATCAAGGATTCTGGAGTTAATTTCTGCTTCGAATGATTCAATGGCTGACTTAGCAAGTGAGAGAGCATATATTGTGTGGAACTGAGTGTCATCAGAATCTTGGTCTTCAATCAACCACTGAAGGTACCTGTCCGGATAAAGGACCTCAATGTGAAAAATTTCACTCGAACACAGACAAGAACAATTTTATTGTCAAAGGAAGTGTTTAGTGCAGTATTATAATGACTTACCTTTGAAGTATTTCAACTTTCTTTGGATCAATAGCTGCAATCACTTCCTCTGCAGTCAAAAGAAACATTATCTAAGGATCGAGTACTACATAGATTTCTCTAATAGACTAAACCATTATAATGCTTAATCAATAACCATTAAGTATCTAGATGTCAAATAGAAAAGCAATACCACAATAGTGCAATACAAAAATTATTGGAAAAGGCTGAAAATATGAAAATGAATGTGTAGGTTTGAAATGGTTTTTTGCTCTCTTAAAAAAAAAAAAATAGAGTTTACGTTGTTTACCTTTACCTTTAGATAGAATCAATATACTGATTTTTGAGTTTCAAGTTAACAAGTGACATCTGCCATGATTTACAAATTTCCACTGGGAAAGAATTGGACTATTAGACATGGGACATCAGCAGACCCATAAAAACATAAAAGCTTGTTGAACCTCCAGAGTTTTTTCAAACAAAAACAACCCTATATTACCAATTTAGAAAGAAGAAGAAAAAAAACCTATCACAACCCCAATCCTATAATGACTTCAGGTTTGTTAAATCATGACAACATAGGCATCTGATCAATGAAGTCAACATCAGAACCAAAATTTACTAGGAGAAGATATAGTCGCACCTGGTGGGAGCTGATTGTCTCTTTTCTCCGATGTCAAAATCTGAACTGCAAAGACCTGGTTGATTTCTGCAACCTAACAACACCAACCAGCAGCTGATTAAACATCAGACTTGTGAAGCATAACCTTATCTATAATCACAAACCTTCTAAAAAAACATAGACCATCCACGTTACAGAACAATTGACATACCCATCCAAGATGTTGTAGAACCAGCTGTGAATCAGATGACTCCTCAAGAATCTTTGACGCCTCAGCTGCAGCAGTCTCTTTACCAGAGAGAATATTTGTACCAACACTATGTGAACTACTCTCAGAAGAATGATCTTTCCAAAGGCCGGATGAAAAATTTCTTGCCAAAATGCGCCAGATAGCAAGAGCCTTTGAGCTCATTCCTTTACTTGAATACAGAAAAGCAAGCGTTCGCAAATGCCCAGAGTCATCTAAGAGACTTTCCAACTCCTCCTGCACCGCCCAAAAAAGTTCTTTAATCATCCTTCAAGGGCTCCAGATAAAATTTTCAACACATTGGGATGCTAAGATTTCCCAACTAATCAACATCCTCACAATGCATTGTCTTGAGGCCCACAAATTATGTTACTTTTGATTCCAAAGATTCAAACATAAATAAAATGCCACCAAGACAGTAGTCTAGGACAAGTTTCCCTTTCTAGTTGGTTAAAATCCTAAAACTGTCATCTAAAAATTGAAAACAGATGTGATTCTGGATCCCAGAACCAAAATAATATGACACTGAACATTACCATGGTCCAGTTTGTGTGGAATGTCTTTCTTTTCCAACTACACCATTAATCCACCTATCTCATTTTTATACTCTACAGCACTAATACGTTTTTTCTGATTCAAATTTTGACGTAAATGAATTCTATAATGGTGAAATTAATTTAATAAATTGGGTCTACAACACTGCTTATTTTTCTTATTGTGGATCCCTTCTTATTATTATCTTTGTAATAGTGCAACATGCTTTGGTATTTCAAGTTTTTTCTAACACACTATAATGCATAACAGCTGAACTTTCCTCCAATTTTATGTTTCTCCAATAGATATGTATTCTTTGGAAGTAAAAGTACTTCAAAATGGAAACAAGAGCAAGATCCTTCAGCATTGGAAAAAATGTATCACAGAAAATACTAAAAAGAAGAAATAAGAAAACATACCACAACACAAGAATTTGCAGAAGATACTAGCTTCTCCATTTCATTGACATTATTTAAAGCTCTGTACAAATACATTAATAATGTGTCAACTCCCTCCCTCACTGATGGCGTCAACTCTTTATCACGGGAAACCTCCAAATACCTGTGACAAGAATGTATCCAGAAACATTTACATGTAACAACCAATAACTAAAACCAAATGATAATGAAAATTGTTGCAATATCAAGAAACTCAAAGCTATATAATCTCAATTTGACCCCTACCGTTTCCTAAAGAATAAGCAATAGCAATTCATGGGAAAAATATGTGTGTAACATATAACAAGAATAACGTACACACCTAGTAATTGACTTAATGGCTGACTCCAATAGATCATCTCGGCTTGGCAGTTTAAGGAGAAATGCATCATCTACCACAGTCTCTACACCTGCTTTCCTCAGAAAGATTGCTCTTTGAATCGCCATCAATCCATCATCTACAACATCTTCCAGAGGAGCAGGGGGAGGATGCAAACCCCAATAACGGTTTCTAGGAACCTAAGAACGCAAGTTCAAATGCTAAGGATTACAAAACTCACTCAGTATCAGTACAAATAAGTTAGGGTTTAGAACATCTCTATGAATGTATTAAAGATGCAAATGAGTAAACTACCGGAATCTCCAAAATCATACCAGTAGTGACCATCGATTTGGATCCCTCATTATAAATGGAAATACTTCGGAAGGCTGCATTGTCTCAGACTGCAAAAAGTGATCCACTGCTTCCTCAAAATGCAAGTCAAAAAGTAAGAGAAAACCCACTTGAGCATGAACAAATGACAGCATATCTTTTGATAATTCGCCTTCACACTCAAGCTCCTCCACTAAGGAGATGGCTTCCTTGAAGTTCTTTTTTCTCAACAGATCTTTAATTTGTTCTTCAGAAGGTAACTTCCGATAGCAAATAACCTATAAATTTGCAACATCAAGAGGATAGATGTAAAAAACTCTGAATAATCAACTCAATAATAAGAAAAGGATAAGAGTCAATGTCAACCTCCACTGGTTATCAACCATGTATCAAGTTGACTAGCACAAGCTATCGTGGCAATCATGTCAAAGGAAAACATAAAAATCAAAAGCACTATGAACACATGTTTCAAGTAAGACATTCCGGAAGTTTATTATTAACAACAATAGAAGAGAAGATACTCTTGTCTACATAGAATAAAGTGATTGTAACAAATGGTTTTAGCTCTAATCAAGTTGGAACAAGATTTCCCAGCAGCATCCTAGGTAATTGCAATATACAAATTGTCTTCCATTCAGCGGAAACTATGAAGATTTGATAAAATCATGAAAAACAAAAATACTTGTGATAAATGCTGAAAGAATAAATCCAAATAACCTCTTGGATCAACACTTTTTCATACCTTGGTGGGTGTTGCAACGACAATAAGTTTTCCACTTCCATCTTCCTCATCCGCAACAATACAAGGCCCTCCAACCCCTTCACCACCAAACGTGACCATCTGAACACACCTACCTGTTTTCTTATGATACAGTTCCATCTTTCCATCCTTTGCAACAACCACATATGAAGATATCTCTCCAATAGAATCAGGGTCACGATGGAACACCAAGCTCCCACCAACCGGCTGCCCATGGGCATTTGCGATGATGCCAACATTGTCCACCAACAAGAGAACATTCCATTCTTTACACAGCAATTTAAGCCGTGGTGGACTAGAAACATCTGGTAACGAAAATATCACACCACTTTGTCCCGTAACACAAGAAAACAAAGTATACCCATTGAGTGTGCTCACAATTATCGAATCATTGAGCCATACCATGGCCATAACCCCATCGATACATTGAATTTCTTTTAGAATAACAAAAGACCCATCATCAACGTCTTGATCAATCTTACCTACTCTATTACTCAAAACAAACTCTAACAATATCAATCTTTTACCAATCACGACAGAAAAGACATGATTTCCCACCCGGTGCTGCATTGCTTCTTTCACTTTCAATCCATTTGCTCTTATCCCACCTCCCAACTTTTTCAAAAACCGCTGACTTGTACTCGTATACTCTGATGAACTGCCAGCACCTTCTGACAAATTCGAACACTCTGATTCACTACTTCTTAACCTCCTCGTAATGACAGAAATCCCTCTCAGGAAACTCAACTTCTTCGCCGGCTGCAGCAGAAGTGAATCAACCAAAAACAAAAAGCCATCCAAGAGCACTAAAACCTTCCCAATCTCACCAAACACATGTATATAATCCACCGACGAATTTCCAACCAAAACGTTCCTCACAAACTTAATGTTCTGCAGGACCGAGGGACTACTCGAAGGCTCCGATGCAGATGCAGCATTGAGATCCTTAGGGTCTAGAGAGAACAAAAACAGCCCTCCAAACTGAGTCCCAAGGTAGATTAGACACTCCGAATCCGAGACATTGGAGATAGCAAGGGACCTAACCGGGGCACGAGACTGCTCAGAGAGGTTGAAGTATGAGAGTGGCTCAAGGACAGTGCGAGCTCTCGGCTCAGGCTTGGCCATGGAGTGTATCAAATTCTAGTGCTTTACCATAAAAAATAGCACACAGCCTGAAATTCAAGTAATCCAAAACCAATCACAATGCATATCAATTGAATTACTAGTCAAATTCCAAGGTGAGACTAAATTGAATTACAGTGATGAACAGCAATCCTAATCCTAATGTGAGCATTATTCAATGTTGTTTGCTAGCCCTAAATAACACAGTGATAAATCTACAGCAGCGAAATTCACTAAAACCAAATCCAAATTCGATTCAAGAGGTCATGCTTAATCTATTTGGTGATCGAAATGGATTTGGAGTAAAAAGATAGGAAATTTAAGAGAAGAATCGTACTCGGTAACCTGTGGGTGATCGCCGGAAGTGAACAGAGCAGCAACGACGGAGTTCTTCTTCTTCTTTTTTGCTCTGTTTGAGCTAACGTCAGTTCCTAGATTTCCTCCACCGTCTTTTACCTTTCTTCGTTTTTCTTCTTTATTTTTTAATTTTTTTAAATTTTTTTCATTATATTTTGGGTTTTATATTGACACGCCCTTATTTTCTATTAACACACCTATCTATTTTCTTATCCACAATTTTTTTTTATTTACAAACTTGTTACTTGAATTTGATTGATGATTGGTTCTCACCATATAGAGGATGTGTTAATAACAAAAAAGGGTGTGTTAATAGCACTACACTATATAATGAGCCAATATTTGACTAGATATAACCCGCTTGTGAGCTTTACGAGTTGAGCAAACTCGAATATGGTTTGTTTTATATATGAAGTAGGCTCATAAGAGTTGCTTATAACAAGTTCGAGTTATATGATTTTAATGAGACAATGTATATCACATACAATCTACATGTTATAATACAGTTGATTGGTTAATTTTTTTTTTTTGATAAATATTTAGAATCTTTTGATTGTATGAAGAAAATCTTCATAAACAGGGATGTGATTCGTCTTATGAAGGTAAAAATGATGAATATATAATAACGATGCAATAACCTCTATGTTCTGGTAAATGTTGCATTAATGTCTTTTATGATAGATACTTTGCGGGTTTAAAAGTTGGGAGTTAAGGAGTTCCAACGCTACAAGTTTGAACAAACTATAACAAACCACTTTAATTAAAAGAAAACATTAGTATTTCGATGATCAAGAACAGTCAGCAAGTCCTAAAATTGGAGATTCGGAAGTTACAAAGAAATACGCAAAGAAAATCGAGGGCATTAACAACGTAATTAGTAACTTGAGTATACTGAGCTGTACAAAAGAAGTAACTATGCAATGAGCAGCTTTGTCAATCCCAGACTCTATTGAACTTCTATATTACTACTAATATCAATCCCAATGAAGCCAATTTACCATCAAAAGGAACCAAACAACAGTTTAAAGTTTAAGCCATAGAAAGAACCAACAGCCTCACTCAAGCTTATAACTACTGTCAGAAACTCAGTATTATAACTAGTGCCAAGCAAAGTCTAACTTATTTCCCAGATTGCTTGCTCTTCTGTGATTTTAGCGATAGCCGGTGTTTCAAAAGCACCAACAACCGCAGACCGCTGACTTCCACCACCAACGGGACCAGATGAGACTCATGAGAAGAAATGTTCCATAGCTTGGTAAGCCGCATCGAGAGTCTCATACTTGATCTTGGGGACATTGGCACCCCTAGCTGTAGCCCTCTGTTGAGAATGAGAGCTCATCCCTGCATAGGTGTACAAGTTCATAGAAGCCATTCTATCCATGACTTCTTTAAGCTCAGTTTCAAACGAAAAAGTAAGACCATCCCCAGCTTGAGCTGCTTGTGATGCTAGGACAGTTGCTCTTCGTTCAGCCAAAAGCGCCCGTGCACCTTCCAGATTTCCCATCTCAGCCAACCTTTGTGCCTCTGCAATAGATTCAGCCACCCCAATTCTGTTCCGCTGTCGATCAACCTCCAAAGACACTTCCTTTTCTGCAGGGGAACAAACCTCAGGTCTCAGTATATGTACTCTCTCACCTTGCACCTGCATCAACTCATTTGAAGCAAGATCTTTGTACACGCATGTCACATCTAACAATGGCATCTTAACATGTGAAGCCGAGGGTAGAACTGATAGGTAGACCAGAAACTGTTTCTCCTCTTCTGCATATATGTTTCCAATATCAACAACACCTTGCTGGCCCTCATCAGAAATCTGGCTGACATGTCTCCCTGATGGTATTGAAACAATCTTCACCGCACATGATGCTGACCTTACTGTGAGGCGAAGTTCCTGAGCCACAACATTGAGAAGACCACCAATGCACAAAGCAAAACCATTTTGTATCATGCCAACTGATTCAATGCATGAAAAGGTGCCCCCAGATGCATCAGAAATAGCATGCATAATGTTTGCATCATGCTTCTTGCCAAATCCAAATGTGTGGACTGGGATTTCATGTTGAATGTCACTAGCACAAATTGAAGCGAGCATTTGGTTCAACATTTGGCTTTGGCTTCGACAGTAGCTATCTTTGCCGTCGGATAAGAGGATGATGCTAGCAACTGGGTTCTTTTCCCTTCGATCTTCAAGGACCTTAAATCCTTTCTTGAGTGCTTCAGCAATGCCAGCTCCACGACCTGTTTTAAGTGAGTCGACGGCTAGTATGGCACTTTCACGGCCATCAGCAGTCATCCTTTGGAGAGGAAGAACTCTCTTAGAAGTTGATGAGAATGAGACAATAGAAAGTCTGTCCAAAGGCCCCAAGTTTTCTATGACAAATTTGACAGCACGCTTGACAAGGTTAAGCTTGATGCCTTGCATGCTGGCTCTTACATCCAGAACTGTTACAAGGTCAATGGGCGTACGACCATGGCGCTCACAGTCCTTAAGGGGTGGTGCACGGATGCTAACAAGGACAGGAAACTTTGAGTTAGATTCTGCAGCAGAGATAGCAGAGCACTCTGTATATGTCTTAACTGTCAGATTCTGGTGGGCAGAGGATTGAACAGGTGAGGTCGATGAGTGGAGAGGTTCATCATCAGCGAAGGTAAGTGGCTCAGGAGGGTCCTGCTGTTGCTGCTCAAATGAATACTCAGGATAGTGAGGATAATTCCAATGTTGGAGTTGCT
The DNA here is from genome assembly GCF_000184155.1 of Fragaria vesca subsp. vesca. Taxonomy (NCBI): domain Eukaryota; kingdom Viridiplantae; phylum Streptophyta; class Magnoliopsida; order Rosales; family Rosaceae; genus Fragaria; species Fragaria vesca. The sequence goes on along the minus strand of NC_020493.1, from coordinate 5,245,336 downwards.
GCAGCATTGGGGACACGACAGATGTCCTGGTCCGTTTAGGAGGAGAAACTTGGAAAGGTACATTAGTCTTGTCCCATTTTGCTCTGCAGACAGGGCAGTGAAGATTTCCATACTGGACATTGTTGGCAATACAAGGGTAGTGGAAACGATGGGAGCATTCAGCAATGAAGATGGCTCGGCCTTGCCCAATCATCAGGCTACGCCAGCAAATACCGCAACTTTCCTGTACATGAAAACAACAAATTAGATCAACCAGTCGGCGAAGGTATAAACAAAAAAGAGTTCCAAATGCTGTTAGCATTACTATTTATCTTATTCTATACCAAAGACGTAAAAACCTCACGAAACTATATCATTACTCGTAGTCTATTTTTCATGGGAAAGAATTAAAAAACTCACAAGCATAACGTACAATACTGATCTATACTTAGACCTCAATCTATATACTTCACAATCTTGAATCTTGATAATGCTGACATTTATACCAAAAGTAACAAAACTACTCACTTGCGGATTAGAACATGGCTGCGGCTGCTCGTTGGCAGTACCATGATTAGCACGCCTAACAATCAGTGTATCGGCACCCATTTGAATCCCATTCAGAGCTGCACAAGCAATGTCTGTAACCAAAACATCCTGGTACACAAAATAGGCAGCCTTTTTGTCGATTCGTGTACTTAAATCTGTCACTAGCTGAAAACTGCGAAGGGGTCCAAAGGACTCAAGCAACTCTCTGATCTGTTCTTCCTTAAAGTAATATGGTAACCCACCAAGAAAAACTTGATCAGGAACCTCAAGCCCACCAGCAGCAGAACCCTGTGGTAAACAAAACCATATCATTCCTAGTCAGTAAAACTCACACTCTTAAAGATATACTTCATAAAGTTCACAATAAAGACTGAAACTTTAAGTCTTCAACAACGAAATTCTTCATAGATGCTCCAAAAAAATCAGAGACAAAAAGTAAAATAGTACTTACTTGAACAGATGCAGTAGCCATATAGGAAAACAGGGTTGGAGCGATCAACAGGGTCAAATCTGCGTCAAAAGAGAGAGAATTTGTGTGTCAAAACAAAATCTCTTAAGAAGTTGTGTGCCAAAGGAAGCTTTTGGCCTTTTGGGTTTCTTTGGCTTCCATTATTACATGGGTATTTAAGATTTCCCTGATCTGCCCCTACACGGTTGTGAGAAACCAATGACATAATAAAGGTTAAATAAGACAGAAAAGAAAGGGTGTTTTGGACCCAGGAAAGAGTGACGGCGGTTTCTCTGTAAAGAGCTACTCGGCGTCGCCGGGTTTTCTCATCGGCGACGAAACGGAGATGTTAGATTATACACAGAGAGTGACAATGAGGAAAAGAAAAGATATTTGTATGTAAACAAAAGCATAATGCAAGAACAAGAACGGACTCTAAACTTGATCGATCATATATTATGAGTGCGTGTGTATGAATCAGAGATAGTGATAAGAGTAAGAGGATGAAAGAAACTGACCTTGGAGAGCTTCGGGATTGTGAGGGATGTCGATGAGTTGTTGTGATGAGGAATCGGAGGAGAAGCTGGAAGTTTGGGAGTGAGAATTTGTTTTTTCAACTTCTTCCGCACACAATCAATTTTAACCCTCTTTTACTGCTCATTGATCTTATATATACTTTAAAGCCCGTTTTGGCCACTTTTTTTTTTATTTTACTAAATTGGACTTTTAAGCCCATGTAGTCATTTTTCTTTCAATACCGTAATATATAATATATAATAATCACATGTCAGAATGACGCATTACAAGGTCTCCAAACCTTTACACTTGACAGTTGACACATTTCAGTTCACTTGGTCTGCAGAGCTCGAAACATGTTTCAAACAACAAAGATAACTAAATAGATTGCAGCTTTTTTTAAAGCGCTCAATTACGGTACTCCAGCCAACCACCATTGGCTTTGGACGCGTTTGATGTTAGAAACTTAGAATAGCAACTCTGATACAAGATGTTCCAGGAAAGCTCATTCCCCTGAGTAACTCATTCAAATTCTCCGGAACTCCAAACACTATAAATACACACACTTCTACTCTTTCATTCCATCATCACCAGTAGAAACATCGATCTCCTATAGTTTCCTTCATACATCTTTTCAAAACAAACCACAAAAGCACAGAGATCTTCTTCTCACTTGTATTGAGAGATGGCTGGAAGCCAGGCATATCCTATAGCACCATCAAATAGTTACGTACATAAGAAGTGATGGAGAGTCTTCGGTATCCGAAGATGAGCTCAAGCTCAAGAAGAGAATCAAGTTGTTTACTTGTATTGGTATCTTCATTGTGTTTCAAATCATAGTGATGACAGTATTTGGTCTCACTGTGATGAAAGTTAAGACCCCAAGGCCAGGTTGGGTGAAATCAACATCCAAAGTCTCAACTCTGTCCCTGCAACACCTTCATTTGATGCAATGTTCACAACCCAAGTAAGGATCAAGGACACAAATTGGGGTCCATATAAGTTCAATGCAGGTACTGCCACATTTTTGTACCAAGGTACGACTATAGGGCAAGTTGTCATTCCTAAGAGCAAGGCCGAAATGCGTTCAACCAAGAAGATCAATGTTGAGGTGACTGTTGTTGAGATATGAATCTCATATCAGAATTATGAGACATTGCTTGTGGTTTTATAAGAGTTTGGGTCACTCCACCCATTGTCAATTGGTTTTGGATGTGAACCCCATACTATTTTATCATGGTATCAGAGCAGGTTACCCATGTCCACGTGGTGAAGCCCAATGACCACACGAACTCCACGTCACCCCAAATAGTTGTCCATGTGTTAGGGTTGAAAATTCGCCACACGTGCGGGGGCGTGTTGAGATATGAATCCCACATCAGGAATATGAGATATTGTCTGTGAGTTTATAAGGGTTTGAGCCACTCTACCCATTAACAATTGATTTTAGATGTGAACCCCAGATTACTTTATCAACTGTGAATACTAATGCACTGCCGTGCTGAGTAGTTCTACACTACACTCATTAGTGAATTGAGCAGTGGGGTGTACTTTATCAACTGTGAATACTAATGCACTGTACTCATCAGTGAATTGAGCAGTGGGGTGTTGACTAATTGAGCAACCAAGTTCAATTGAAAGGAAAAGTCGAATTGGTGCTCATAATGAAGAAAAATAAGAATGCAGCAATGGACTGCACCATAGCATTTGATCTGTCTACCAAAATAGTCAAAACTTTAAAGTGCAAGTGATCATCAATCGCAGAAGCCAAGCAGTGAGTGCAGGAAGGTGGAGCTAAGCCGTATCTCCAGCTAGTATTTTATTGGCTATCAACAGATGATCAAAGACTTGATATTCTATTGTGCTGTTAGTCTTTTATGCTTTGTTTTTTTGTAAATTTTGGATATGTTGTAGAGATATATAATTATATAGATACAGAACATCAATTTCTGAACTCAAAACAATAGCTAGCATTTGAGCTTGAATTATCATGGGACGATATGAAGGTAGTAGTACCTTGGGAATCTCATCATGTCTGCACAGGTTTGTGTGGGATTCAGCTTGATTTTATTTTCTATTTTCTTCAAGACAAAAAGTCAGTAATACCCTCATTTATCCGGATTATTTACTGGTAAGTTCCCCTGTCGTTTCCGGCCTTCTTCGGCTAACTTCGGAAACTTCTGGACATATCAGCGTGTACACGGTGTTTTGCAGGTTAAGAAGCTGGTCTCGAAAACGCCAGAAACGTGTATGAGCCGCTGGGAAACGCATCTATAAATAAACCGGATACGCGGGAGTAATATTGACTTTTCGTCTCAAAGAAGAAAAATATAAGAAAGTTGGAAAAAAAACAGCCGAAAAGTCATTATTGCCCCAAGTTTCCAATTTATTTACAGATATGATTTCGGCCGTTTCCGACCTTCTCCGGCCATCTCTGGCCATTTCCGAGCATAACAGCACATTCAAGGTGGCTTGAAGGTTAAGAAACTGGTCTCGAAAACGCCGGAGACGCCCGGAAACGTGTCGGAAACGCATGAAAACAAGTCCGTAAATACACAGGATACATGGGGGTGATACTGACTTTTAGTGTCTAAGAAGAAAAATAAAAGAAAGCTAAAACAGCCGAAAGTCAGTATTGCCCCCTGGTTTCCGGATTATTTACGGATATGGTTTCAGCCATTTTCAACATTCTCCGACCATCTCTAAAAATTTTCCTGGCAGAACAACTCGTAAAAAAAGGGGCTTGAAGTTTGAGTAAATAGTTTCAGAAACATCGGAAACTCGTTAGAAACGCGTCGGAAACGCTCGAAAACGCGTCCATAAATACACATGATACGCGGGGGTAATAATAACTTTTCGCCTCTAAGAAAAATAAAAGATAGTTGAAACATCCAAAATTCATTATTGCCCCAAGTTTTCCGGTTTATTTACGGATACGTTTCCAGCCTTCTCTGACCATTTCCGGCCATAATATGCGTATAAGGTGGCTAGAAAATTAAGAATTTGGTGTTGGAAAGGTCGGAAACTTGTTGAAGACGCCCGAAAACACGTCAGAAACGCTTGGAAACACGTCTGTAAATAGAATGAATATGTGGGGGTAATACTGACCTTTCGCCTCTTAGAAGAAAATAAAAGAAAGCTGAAACAGCCTAAAGTCATTATTGCCCCGAATTTTCCGGTTTATTTACGGATACATTTCTGACCGTTTCCGGCCTTCTCCGGCCGTCTTTGGCCATTTTCAACCATATCAGCGCGTACAAGGTGGTTTGGAGGTTATGAAACTGGTCTGAGAAACGCCGAAAACTCGTTGGGGACACCCGGAAACACGTTGGGGACGCCCGGAAACATGTTGGAAACGCCCCGAAACGCGTTTGTAAATACACCGGAAACTTAGGGACAATACTAATTTTTCAACTCTAATGTTTAGTAATTTGCATAAACAACAAGAGCGCGCAACGAGTTTATGTCCTTGGCAATGCAATGCGCCACGGAAGGCCTCTGCTCCACCCCAAACCCCACACCGTCGCCGCCGCTTCTGAACTGGGAGACAAATAAGATCAGTTTGGGCATCTTTGGTGCATTTTCGTTACTTTGGCTAACCCGGCCTAAAACCTTTCATGGATCAAATGCCTCACAGTAAAAGAAGCACTATGTTCGACTATCAGTAACTGGAATAAGAAAAATTAAGTGACGAGGTTCGAAGTGTTGGGAATAGCAGTGCATTTTGACCTTTGTAACAAGGATGATTATTATTGAATGCTAGTTGAAGTTGATAAGATTTAAAATGAATAATGATAATACAGGCAGAATGTTTCACATCCAGTTTCCTTTTCTAGTTTCAAGTGCTAAACTAGGAGGAGGAACTTGGCAAATTAAAAGTTGTTCGACGTACGTGGAACTGTAACTGTGTGTATGTAATTAGTACCAACTTATATTTCACGTCCGAGTGTCCGACACTCTCGACACGCTGATACGTACCCGATACGGCAAAAAACGTGTCCGACACGTCACCATGTTGACTTTTTCGACACGTTGACTTTTCCGACACGTTGACCGGCCTAACACGTCTATTTATGACACGCCACGTCAGTTTTTATCACTTCAAAAAACATAAAAATAAATAAATAAATGGGCGCAGTAGAGGCCCGTCGCGTAGTCGCAGGAAAGTCAGGAAACATCGCAGACGAAGAAAATGACGAAGTAATTAATCGATGGGTTCCTTATTTCCTGTATAATTATATGAAATTTTGAGTATAATTATATTATAGTATCTTTTTTATTTATTAAAAATGCCGTGTTCAAGCCGTGTCGGAAACTCAAATTTTGAGTTTTGTCATGTCGCCGTGTCGTGCCGGGTCGTGTCGCCGTGTCCGTGCAACTGAGCTACCAATAGATCTTAGCAACCGAAGTCAGCTAACTGTGATCATCCCACTGAAGCCAATCATTCCATAACAATGTCTCAGATATACTATATAGGTCTGAACAATCTAATAAGTTCTTTCAGAATTCTCCATTCTGTTGAACTATATATTATTGGTGGAATTGTAAGAATTCCCTTGTAGAATGTCACATTGCACATGTTATGATCGAAATCAATACATGAAGCTAATAAGACAAAGCTAATCCGAACTGCAGAAACAGGAGGCATTATAACTTGAAGTCTTGAACTATTTACGAAATTTTCACACACGCCAGGTTGAAGACAACTTCTACCAGAATTATTACTAGTGCTAAAACGAGGTGGAGCTTAGACGTAATATGGTCCAGGTTGATTTCTATTCTGTGATCTTCGTACCATTCTGACCATAGCAGGCGTCTCGAAAACACCAACCGCGACAGATGGTTGATGCAATTCACCTGGAGCAGCATTAAGAGCCGAGGCAAGTGGTTGATGGAATTCACCCGGAGCAGCATTGAGAGCCGTATAGGAACTGCGACTACGGAGGCCCCTCCTCCTGCCCCCAACTGAACCTGCATTGAGACAGGAGGCACTTGCGTCACCCCTAGTACTGGCCCTTTGTGACATATGGGAACTGTTTACTGCAAGAGAATAAGCACGCCCGGTTTGTTTATACAACTTCATACTTGCCATTCTTTCCATGACTTCTCTAAGCTCAGTTTCAAACAAATTACTGTGATAATCCCCAGCTTGGGATGCTGGAGATGTTAAGAGCATTTCTTTCCGTTGAGCCAAAAGAGCCTGTGCAGCCTCCAGATTTCCCATCTCAGCCAACCTTTGTGCCTCAGCAATAGCTTCCGCCACCAAAATTCTGTTGCGCTGCCGATCAACCTCCAAAGACACTGTCTTTTCAGCAGGGGAACAAACCTCAGGTCTCAGTATCTCTATTTTCTCACCTTGCACCTGGATGAACTCATTTGAAGCTAGATCTTTGTACATGCACAACACCTCTAACAACGACGTCTTAGTATGAGGAGCTGAGGATTCTGGAACAAAGAGGTAGACCAGAAATTGTTTCTGCTCTTCAGCATACATATTTCCAACATGAATAACACCTTGCTGACCCTCATCAAAAATCTCATTCACGTGTCTCCCTGACGGTATTGCTAATATCTTCACCCCAGGCGATGCTGACCTTAGTGTCAGGCGAACTTCCTGAGCCACAACACTGAGAAGACCACCAATACACAGAGCAAAGGAATCTTGTATCATTCCAACTGATTCAATGAACGAAAAGGTGCCACCTGACACATCAGATATAGCATGCATAATGTTGGGATCATGGTCGTAGCCAAATCCAAATGTGTGGACTGGGATTTCTTGTTGCATGTCACTAGAACGAATCGAATTAGGCAACTGGTTTAACAGTCGATTTGCAGTTATATTGTAGGTATCTTTGCCATCAGATAAGAGGATGATACTGGAAACTGGATTTCTTTCCCTTCGATCTTCAAGGACTTTAGATCCTTTCCTGAGTCCTTCTGCAATGTTTGTTCCACCATCTGCTCTAAGAGACTCAATGGCTATAACGGCACTTTCACGGCCATCAACTGTCATTCTCTGCAGAGGAAAGACTCTTCTAGAACTTGATGAGAACAAAACTATAGAAAGTCTATCCGAAGGCCCCAAGTTTTCTATGACAAATCTGACAGCTTGCTTGAGAAGGGAAAGCTTTGTGCCTTCCATGCTGCCACTTACATCTAGAACTGTTACCAGATCAATGGGAGTACGACCATGGCCCTCAGAATCCTGAAGGGGCGGTGCAAGAATGCTGACAAGTACAGGAAAATTTGGGATTGATTCTGCACAAGAGATTGCAGAGGACTCTGTATGAGTCTTAACTGTTATATTCTGAGGGGCAGAGGATTGAATGGATGAGGTGCACTGTGGGAGAGGTTCATCGTCAGAAAAGGTAAGTGGCTCAGGAGGTTCCTGCATGTACTGGTGCTGTGGATAACACCAACGGGTTGGCTGCTGCGATGGGAAGTGAGTGCCCATGTTGTTGTTCTGAGGAGGGGGAACCTGGAAAGGTACATTATCCTTATTCCACTTCGCTTGGCAGACAGGGCAGTGAAGATTCCCAAGCTTGGCATTGTTGAGAATGCAATAGTAGTGGAAAATGTGCGAGCACTCAGCAGTGAAGATGCCTTCACTTGGCACTCTTGCCAGGCCACTCCTACAAATGCCACAATTGTTCTGTATTGGAAAACAACAAGTTAATAGAACAATCAATCGGTCATCAGAATGCCAGACCAGTAAAATGTACTCAAAAACAAAAATTTAAAAGCTGTTCACATCTCATGAATAACACAAAACAAAAGGCTTCATCAACGACATAGAATGAACACATTAACTTTGCGACATCCCTACAAAAACAAAGGAATTTACCATGTAAATGACTAGCCTTAAGCCCTTAATTCTGTCAAGATTCACAAGTCATGATTAACTAGAAGCATATATTGGCAACATGAGAAGGTGTGATAATATTGTGAGCTATTTAAGCAAAACTGTAAATACACTGCAATAAACAAAGTATTATTTAGAAAAAATACATTAATTCCAAGGCAAAAAAGTACCTCAAACTAAGAACAGATTTCCAAATAGGTATGGCTGGAATGTAGTATAAGAAAACCGATATGTTTGAAAAGAGAATTCTATTGTGGAAAAGCCTTGCAATAATACTACATGGTTTGTTTATAAAAATCCCAGAAAACTTCACATAAAAATTTCAGAAACCTCACAAGACTAAACGAATGATTTATAACATTTGTAAAACCTTAACGGCTTAACCTATAGAATTCAGTCTCTCTAACGGAGTGAGAGATAAAAGATCGGTTCTTTAACAATATTCCTAGTAGATACCAAAATTTTGACCCAAAATATCTCACAGTTACTGACTTGATCAGATGCAGCCTCAGTTGAATTCATGTTTGGAGTGGTCTAACAACCCTTTAAGCACCAACCACTAGAATAGAGAATAAGGATTGTGATTATCAGCAAGAGTTTTGTAGAGCTAAGGAAACATTCAGCTTCACAAGGTATTGTATTCTTTGAAGAAATGAGTCTTTATATGTGAGGCTTTGAGAGTTTCCTTCACCCCCAAGATATGATCAATTTGCATAGCAATCATCGTCGATTATACTAAAAATGTAAAATATAACAATAAACCAATTGAGCCTACTTACCAATTTCTTAACTATACGTCAATACATACGCAAACTGAAAGAGATGTTCTTAACCTTTGTAAGAAACCATAGCATATGAACTGTAAATGAGATGCAGAGCGAGGGGTATCTTCGTCAAAATGTGATGATGGGTTCCTAAGTTGAAACAACTGGCAGGTGCCTCCAAGTTTTTCATAGGTAAAACACAACACCTTCAGAAACAACAAAATGAAAACATGATTTTATACAAACAAGAACGACGGAAAAGTTGATCAATCATATTTCTATATGAACAAAGAAAGTGATGTTCCAAAGGACAAAAGCAATGACAATAATCACAGTAATAATGAAGGGATAAGACTGACCTTGATGAGTTGATGGGTAGATATTATGTATTTCCTGATCTCTTCTGGGTTTTCAGTTCTCAGATAACCACAATGTCTCTGGTTTTGCATTTCTGAATCATCTCAAAAAGCCCAATTCTTTATTTTTTGAACTGATCGATCTAGGTTCTTGAAAAAGGGTCAATTCTGAATCTTTCAGCTTGGAAGGAGGTAAAGTTTTGTTTGTAAAAACTTCCCGTTTTCTTTATCAGTGAAATTAAGGAGCTGGGAGAGATTCTAAATTGAGAGAGAAGATCATACTTTGATGGTTTAACCCATTACTGTATATACTGTGAAGCCCATATACCCATTAATACTGACCAAATTTCCTAACTTGTTAGTGGTTACTTGTTAGATTTGATATTTTAGATGTACTTTAGCACAGAGGTTCTGTCACATATTACTAATAATGGAATACCACGTTGATATGTTCAAAATCATTGGACTACATTCTTGATATATGTCAAAATCCCATTTGGTTTTACATCAGTCTAAAAAGTGTGAATGTAACTACTACATGGGGCTGGGTATGGTAAGAGTCTATGAGCCTAGGAAGCTCTTAAGAAAATAGTCAATAAAAAAAATAAAAAATCCTATGATGAATGTTAAGGGCCTGTAGCCTGTAGGGGAAGCTTGAGAATAACAACCCATGATATTCCAAAGGGGAAGCTTCAGTATATAAATTTCAAGAAAAATCCACAATCTTCTACTTACAGCAGGATATATTCTGATCTTATTAGAAGCTAGCTACAGAGAGCAAATAGCAAAGGAGCAACACACAAACAGCACAAAAGAACATACTATACAAAATCACACACACATACTAGACCAGATTTAAACAAGCAGGCTGAAGGCTACTTCTGCCAGAATTGTTACCAGTGCCAAGGAAGTGGAGTTAGACTTGGTGTGGCTCAGATTGATTCCTCTTCTGTGATTTTTCTACCATTCTGAGCATAGCAGGTGTTTCAAAAACACCAACAGCAGCAGGTGATTCACCTGTAGCAGCACCTGATTCGGCAGCTCTGCGAGCTCCAAAACTCCCCTTTTGGACAACCCTGCAACCTGAGAATCCTGTGTCACCCCTAGCTGTGGCCCTTTGCAACTTATGGGAACTGAGTCCTGAGAGAGCATAAGCACGCCCACTTCTTTTATACAACTTCATACTTGCCATTCTATCCATCATTTCTCTAAGCTCTTGTTCAAACAAATTACTGTGATAATCCCCAGCTTGGGATGCCGGAGAAGTTGAGAGAAATTCTTTCCGTTGAGCCAAAAGAGCCTGTGCACCCTCCAGATTTCCAATCTCAGCCAACCTCTGTGCCTCAGCTATAGCTTCAGCCACCAAAATTCTGTTGCGCTGCCGATCAACCTCCAAAGACACTGTCTTTTCAGCAGGGGAACAAAACTCAGGTCTCAGTATCTCTATTTTCTCACCTTGTACCTGCATCAACTCATTTGAAGCTAGATCTTTGTACATGCAAAAAACCTCTAATAATGACGTATTAGTATGTGCAGCTGCCAATTCTGGAACTGTTAGGTACACCAGAAATTGTTTGTCCTCTTCTGCATACATATTTCCAACATGAACAACACCTTGCTGACCCTCATCAGATATCTCATTTACATGTCTCCCTGATGGTATTGCTAAAATCTTCACCCCAGGCGATGCTGACCTTACTGTTAGACGAACTTCCTGAGCCACAACACTTAGAAGACCACCAATACACAGAGCAAAGGAGTCTTGTATCATTTCAACTGATTCAATGAACGAAAAGGTGCCACCTGACACATCAGATATAGCGTGCATAATGTTGGGATCATGGTCGTAGCCAAATCCAAATGCGTGAACTGGGATATCCTGTTGCATGTCACTAGAACGAATTGAAGCAGGCAATTTATTCAACAGTTGGTTTGCACTTCTATTGTATGTATCTTTGCCATCGGATAAGAGAATGATGCTAGAAACTGGGTTTCTTTCTCTTCGATCTTCAAGGACCTTAGTTCCTTTCTTGAGCCCTTCTGCAATCTTAGTTCCACCATCTGCTCGAAGAGACTGAATGGCTAGAATGGCACTTTCACGGCCATCAACAGTCATTCTTTGGAGCGGAAAGACTCTTCTAGAACTTGATGAGAAAGAAACTATTGAAAGTCTATCCAAAGGCCCCAAATTTTCTATGATAAATGTGACAGCTTGCTTGAGAAGGGAAAGCTTTGTGCCGCTCATGCTGCCACTTACGTCTAGAACTGTTACAAGGTCAATTGGCGTACGACCATGGCTCTCAGAATCCGGAAGGGGCGGTGCACGAATGCTGACAAGGACAGGAAAATTTGGGTTTGATTCTGCAGCAGAGATAGCAGGCAACTCTTTATGAGTCTTAACCGTTATATTCTGTGGCGCACAGGATTGAATGGATGAGGTGGACGATGGGAGAGGTTCATCGTCTGAGAAGATAGGTGGCTCAGGAGGATACTTAGGTTCCTGCATGCATTGGTCCTGAGGAAAATACACATGGGGTTGTAGCTGCGATCGGAATGGAAGGAGAAGAGGGATTGCACCCAAGTTATTGTTTTGAGGAGGAGGAACTTGGAAAGGCACATTATCCTTGTTCCACTTTGCTCGGCAGATTGGGCAGCAAAGATTTCCAAGCTGGACATTGTTGGCTATACAAGGGTAGTGGAAGCAATGCGAGCACTCAGCAGTGTAGATGGCTTGGCCTTGCTCTGTTGTCAGGCTACTCCTGCAAATGCCACAATTGTGCTGTATGGGAAAACAACAATATTCAGTTAGCTATCAGAAGGCGAAACCAATAAAACTTAATCAATAACAGAAATCTAAAAGGCTGTTTAAACACATACACACAACTATTTGGAGGGTTTCCCAGGAAACACAAAGAAAAGGATTCATTAACCACATTGAATGTAGAAACTAACTTTATGACATCCCGACAAAACCAGAGGAATTTTACCACTCAAATAGTTAGTTTATAATTCAATCAAGCTTCAAAAGTCGCAACCAAAACATAGTACTGTTTAGAACCTTGTTTACTAATCACAAGACATAAGAATGTCCCAAAATGAACAAATTACTAAATGAACTAAATATGGCTAGAAGGTAGTATAAAGAAGGCAGAGGATAATGTTGTCAACTAAAGCACAAATCTATATACATACAAAAGGGGATTTCTTTTGTACCTCATCCTAAAAGATAAAAAGCCTTGCAATACTAAATTGTTATATATTTCTCATACAAAAACTTCAATCCTAAAAATCTTAAAATTACTGACTTGATAAGATGCAGCATCAAACGGATCCATGCTTGGAATGATCAAACAAGTGCTTAAACACCAAACACCAGGAAGACAGAACAAGTCTATGCGATTTGTTATCAGCTAAAATTGTCAGAACAAAGAAAACTCAAAACTGCATCCTCAAAAAGTATTATACTAATTCTTTGAAGAATGAACCTTTATATAGGAGAACAGATACCCTTAATTTCCTTAACCCCCAAGTTATGATCATTTCCCATAGAAGTAATCTCCCATTAAAATAACAATGCAAACAATAATAATCAACCGAATAAGCTTAATTCCCCAATTCTCAACTATACATCTGTCAACTGAAAGAGACATTCTTAATCTTTGCGAGAAAAACAGAGCGTATGTACATATGATATAGAAGCCTCCCTTGTTTTCATAGCGAAAACTTCAGCCGCAGCAAAATGAAGATATGATATAATACAAACAACAACGAACGAAAACTTGATCAATCATATTCACAGGTATTTTATATATGGATCAGACAAAAGATTTTCCAAAGCAAAAAGAAAGTGCCGACCGACTGATAAGGTATAAAACTAACCTCGGAGCGGCGAGAGCTTAGAAACTGAGAGACGCCGGTGAGGTCTCCGATGAGGATGAGCTCGTATTCTTCAAGCCCATATTACCCATCAGTGTGCGTTATTTTGGATCGAACACTGAAGCCCATATACCAGCAGTAAGCACTAATTCTTTGATATTACCAAATACCCCCTTAATCCAATTATAATCAAAAATTTTCAAAGTTATTGCTTTTTTTTTTTTTTTTTGTAAAGTTTCAAAGTTATTGCTTGGTTAGATATATGATGTTTTAGGCGACGCTCTTACCAAGTAGAGCACATGTGATGGTTCGCAACCGATTACTTAACACAACGCTTGGAACTTTGAAAAATTAAAACTGTTTGTATTTGCATTTTCTTTCTAAAATATATTGTGGTTCATGATCACGTAGGAATCTATAATATATAAAAAATTTCGTGAGTGAAGTTTATAATTGGAACTCTTAATGATCGATTTACAAAAACACCGCTCGGATAGAAATCAGTGATATGTCGATTATCATGATAGACATGTCACACTTACTTGACAAAACGTACATTTTGAAAGACTTCATATTTACCATGAGAAAAACTAACCATTAAGAAGTAGGTTCAAACTACTTTTTATGGAAAAGGATGATATGCAAATAACCATTAAGAAGTAGGTTCAAATCGTTTATGGAAAAGGATGATTTCTAAACAATCATGCATCCATATGTGTTTTTTAGCACTGCTGCAATATCCGCAATTACATGGAAATGCTATATCAAAATGATCAGCATGTACCCACCAAAAACATTAATATTATTTTTTTGGTAGCTGATGTTAGATGGTGTTTCTGCCCAAAAATTTAGATTCAAACAGTATGATGCTGGCAAATTAGCCTAGCTAAACTCACGAAGGATGAAAGATATATAGTATAAATAGAATGCAAGCAATTACACCATCTCGATGACTCGATCAGAATCTAATTGCAAATTCTAACTAATACTCATAATAATCCAAATGAAAACCCTAAACCAAACAAAATCAAAATCATGGTTGTTTCACTGAACGAACAACCAGCCTGAAGGCTACTAGCTAGCCTACCACTGTTGGAAATATTACTAATGTGAAAACAAATTGAACTCATCAAGGTAGCTACTCATGTAGATCGATTCCTCTTCTGTGATTTCTGCACCATTCTAATCATAGCGGGTGTTTCAAAAGCACCAACGAGGTGATCAGCCTCACAATCCTCGGCTTCATCTTCGTCACCGTGTAACGAAGCATCATTAAATAGCATACTTCTATAGGCACCACGACCAGCCGCTCCACGACCACGGAAACCACGTCCACTGGCACCAAAGCTGCCACGGGAACCAAGACCACCGCGGGAACCACGACCACCGCCACTACGAACACCGCCACCATGAGCACCGGCGCTACGACCCCTAGAATAAACAAAGCAGCCAGTTTTGGCAGCTAATTTTAAACCGGCAGCGAGACACGAGCCTCTAGCGTTACCCCTAGCTGAGGCCCTCTGCAATGAATGTGAACTCATTCCTGCACAAGCGTAAGCACGCCCTACGTACTCGTACATTTCCCTACTTTTCATCCGATCCCTCACTTCTCTGAGCTCAGTTTCAAGCAATTTGCTAAGACTATCCCCACCTAGGGCTGCTGCTGATGCCAACAGAGTTTTTCTTCGGTGAGTCAGAACCTCGCGTGCACCCTCCAGATTTCCCATTTCAGCCAACCTTTGTGCCTCTCCAATGGCATCTGCCACCAAAAGTCTATTCCTCTGACGATCAACCTCCAAAGACACTGCCACTTCAGCTGGAGAACAAAACTGAGGTCTTGATATCTCTACTCTTTCACCTTGAACCTGGATCAACTCATCAGAAGCTGGATCTTTGTACGAGCATGACAAGTCTAACAATGGTGTCTTACTGTCCGAAGCTGAGGATGGAGGAACTGAGAGGTAGACCAGAAATTGTTTCACCTCTTCTGCGTACATATTTCCGACATGAACAACACCTTGCTGACCCTCATCCGAAACCTCATTCACATGTCTCCCCGATGGTATCGATACAATCTTCACGCCACTTGAAGCTGACTTTACCGTGAGGCGAACTTCTTGAGCCACTACACTGAGAAGACCACCGATGCACAAAGCGAAACCATCTTGTATCATGCCAACTGATTCAATGTATGAAAAGGTACCCCCTGATGCATCAGATATAGCATGCATGCTATATGGATCATGGTCGTTGCCAAATCCAAATGTGTGGACTGGAATTTCCTCTTTCATGTTATTGCGAGGAGGAATTGGAGAAGGCAAATTGTTCAACATTTCTGGTACACTTGAAAGGTTATCATGGCCATCAGATAAGAGGATGATGCTAGCAACTGGGTTCTTTTCCCTTCGTCCTTTTAGGATCTGAGCTCCTATCTTGAGACCTGCTGCAATATTGGTCATGTCCTCTGTTCTGAGAGAGTTAATGGCTCGGATGGCATCTTCACGGCCGTCAGCAGACATTCTTCTGAGAGGAAATTCTGTTCTAGCAGTTGATGAAAAAGATACTATAGAAAGTCTATCTGACGACCCCAAGTTTTCGATGACAAATTTGACAGCTTGCTTGACAAGTTCAAGCTTTTGGCCTTGCATGCTGCCGCTTACGTCCAGAACTGTAACAAGGTCAATGGGTGTACGGCCTTCGCCATCAGGATCTTCAAGGGGTGGTGCGCAAATGCTGACTAGTGCAGGATATTGTGGGCGTGAATCAGCGGCAGGGATAGAAGTGGTCTCTGTATGAGTCTTGATTGTTACCTTCCGAGGTCCCAAAGGTTGAGCGGCAGGTGTGGTGGACGGCAGAGGTTCATCATCAGCGAACTCGTTTTGTTGAGGTGATGGAACATGGTTTAACTGCAAAAACAAAAATTACATTATCTTCGATTAGTTTTCTCAAGAACATAAAACAAACAGATGGCATCATCAACCAGATCGGAAAAAAAAATGAATTAATGAAGAAAAAACCAGCCTCGATTCAGTAATCAACATGGTAGTGTCACATAACTGTAAACGTATGAAGAATTCGTGGCAACCAAAACAACGTATATAGAAATCGATATTTAGGGCATCGATCAGAAATTCAGAATACAAAACAAAAAAAGATCTCTAGTATGTTGATATTTAGGGTAGCGGTATAGTATACAAAACAAAAAGATCTCTAGTGAAGCTCACAAATATTACGATTCGGAGTATATTCATTATAAAGATTCAAAACCTCAAACTTTCAATCAATCTATAGAGATTCATCACACACTAATTTTCCCGGAATTTTTACAAAGATAACCGAACTACTTACTTGGGCAGATGCAGCCTGAGACGACATGATGTTTAGATGTGGTTGATGCTTAGAATGAAGAAGTATTCTATGAAGAAAGGAGATATAGCGGCCTATATATACAGGGGAATAAAGCCTTGGAGTTTCTTGAGCATCAAGTCGGTCGTCAATAAGATTTTCAATTTCCGTTAAAATCTAAGCCTTAAATCTCGGTCTCCTCGTATCTAAACGCTTAAACATTTATCATAAACCTCATGCAACTTTCCGAAAATGCCATCTACGATAGCACATACTGAAAGCATAGAGCAGTAAATAAGAAAGAAAAAAAGGGGTACTATGGTCAGAAACGGACGTTGAGGTTCAGCAGTGAGAAACAGTCGCCACGTCCCCGATTTTTCGCGGCAACGGGCTCGTGCTTTAGGAAGAAAGGAACTAACCGGCCGGAGGTATATAATATCTCGTAGCAAATCGTAATAGGTAATCTTGCTTTAGGGTTTAGGCTTTTGGCGGTGGAAGGGGGCCTTAATTTGAAGAAAATTTTGGGCGTCCTGGTCCAGATCAACCCCTTGAAACATTTTGGGCTACGGTTGTATATGCCATTGTATGTTTTATTACTTGATTTTGATCTCCTGTGCACCAAGTTGATAGTTCGAAGCAGTTGTGATGAGTCTGGAGGATTCAAATAGATTCTACCAATTGATTCATGACCTGAAAATATGCATATTCAATCTGGGGCCAGTCATTTGAATTTCTTATCATGGCTAAAAGAGTGAATACTAATGTGGCTCTTGGACATGGATTTAATTTTAGTACCGTTGAATGGACATGTCTGCAAGGACCCTATGAGCATCTCCAACAGCTTCTCTATAATTTCTTTATTATAGGGAAGCAAAAGTCAATGCTTCAAGCAATATTTCTTCTACAACTCCAACAGATTCTCTATTTTGGAGATTTCAAGATGATTCCCCAAATCCTTCTATAAAATTTAGAGAATGCTGCAGATTTGGGGAATTTGGGTTTCTCTTTCATCACATTTCCCATTTTGGAGAAAGTTTTAGAGAATCTGTTGGAGCAAAACACCCAAAATCTTCTCCAAATTAGAGAATTTCAAGAATTTGGGGAAGCTGTTGGAGATACTCTTAAAGCCAATGACTTCTTCTTCAATGGGCTTCACCTAGCAGGCAACACATCAAACCCCGCTGGTTCCCAGGTGATCACTGCTAATGTAGCACAAATTCCAGGACTTAATGTACTTTTGGTATCTCCGATCCCTTGTTCGTATCGACTATGCACCATATGGGGTATCAATGCTCCACACACTGATCATAGAGCTACTGAAGTCCTCACTGTCCTCAAAGGGAGGGTTTTGTCACCTCCAACCCTGAAAACCGTACAGACTAATCACGAAGGTGCTTCAGAAGGGTGATGTGCTTGTGTTCCTCGTAGGACTTGTGCATTTCCAGCACAATGTTGGAAATGGTAATGCAATCGCCATTGCAGCTTTCAGCAGCCAAAACCCTGGTGTCACCAGCATTGCCAATGCAGTGTTTGGATCAAATGCCGGCTGTCTCTGCTGATGTTCATGCAAAGGATTTTCAAGTGGACAAGAACACCTCTATAATTTCCAGTCAAAGTTTTTAGACTGTAAGTAAAGTCCAAGGGGCATCATTCAGTTACTTCAAGAATATAATTCAGCTCACAGATCTCAATCGAAGCACAGAGAAAATAATCAAAATATTAAATATCAGACCAAAATTAAAAAGAATCCAAGCACAGAATTGATTATAAACATAATAGTCATAGGGTGCTGAAATTTGCACACCCATAGTTGCAAATCACACACCCTTTCTATATTTTAATAATACTTTATCTAAACCTTATTCTTCATTCCTGAATTGCCCTCCCATTTATAATTTTTTTTTTATCCAGATAATTTTCTTTCTTTTTCTTTTCTCTTTCTCCTCCAAAGCTCAGATTACACACGATCCTTTACTTTTTATTTCTTCTATGGAACCACGACCATCATCTTCAACTCCTCCAGCAGATCTTCGTGTTCCCTTCATTTTCTCATTCTAGCTATTTCTCAGAAACCTCAATCGATCAATGTCTATATTTAGCAGCTTTTCATTTGTAAAACTTCCACGAGGCTTTTCATTTACAAATTATTGTTCTCATCAGATAGATTCATGGTTGGGGAAGAAAGCAATGGATGTGGATCTCATGATCTATTCACCGGCGGAGACTGGTAATCTCATCTGGGAATTCTATTGAGAGGTTTTGGTGTTCGGGAGATTTGGGATTATTGGCAATGAAGTTCAGGGGCAAAATCAACAAATATTATAGCTGCTATAAGGTTGTTAAACACCCTCGTTGTTAAATTTCTGTGTTGCCACTTGATTATGAAACTAATTGCATCGAGTTTGCTATGCAAATGTTGACTTTGCTTATGGAACTTGGAGATCCAATGATGTGGTCCATCACAGATGAACATGGCTATGGCTACTCATCTTGAATAAGTTGAATATGTACCTCATAAGCAGTTCCAGTTCTGATCCTCTTCTGGCCTTTTTTGTGTGGGAGTTTCTTGTAGACTCTCACCAAAAAGAGTTCCTTGTAGACGAGTCGTTATGGTCAAGAAAGCAGCTCTGGTGGAGATATTAGTGCTTGAGATTTACTGGAAGGGTTTGAGATACCGATCTAAGCTTTGGTATTGAAAAAAACCAGAAGATTTGGCTGGAGTATTGATGATCCTCTGTTTGGATTCAGAGAAGAAAGAGACAAGAAAGAGAAGTATGTTTGAGACTTTTGAGTTTTTGGGAGAAGAAAGAAAAGAAAACAAAAGAAAATAAAATAATGAATGTGAGGGCAATTCTGGAAAGGAGAAGAGAGTTGAGATAAAGTATCATTAAAATATAGAAAGGGTGTATGGTTTGTAATTATGGGTGTGCAAATTTCAGCCCCTAGGTATAATATAAAACATCCCAATGAATTTAATCTATCATAGTTGTTCAAACAATTGGAAAAAAAATAAAAACTAAAACCAGCCTGAAGGCTACCAAAAGTCCAAAACGAACTCAAGCTCCAATTTATTTAGAACCAAGATCACTTCCTCTTGTTCTGTGATTTTCTTACCATCCTAACCATAGCGGATGTTTCATAAGTAGACTTACGCGCTGCTTGAGTAGCAAGTTGCTTCCGAGGACCATTTGCGGCCAGGCACGAGCCTGCTGCAGCACCCCTAGCTGAGGCCCTCTGCCTTCCATGGGAACTCATCCCTGAGAGAGCGTAAGCACGCCCCGCTTGTTCATACAAGTTCATACTTGCCATCTTATCCATGATATCTTTAAGCTCAGCTTCAAACAAATGACTAACATCATCCCCAGCTTTGGCTGCTGTTGATGTCAATAGAGTTTCTCTTCGCTGAGTCAAAACTGCACGCGCAGCCTCCAGATTTCCCAATTCAGCCAACCTTTGTGCTTCTCCAATAGCATCAGCCACCAAAAGTCTGTTCCGCTGCCGATCAACATCCATAGACACTGCTAATTCTGCAGGAGAACAAAACTCAGGCCTCGATATCTCTACTCTTTCACCTTGGACCGGGATAAACTCATCCAAACCAAGATCTTTGTACACGCATAAAACGTCCAACAAAGACGTCTTAGTATTTGGAGCTGAGGATAGTGGAACTGAGAGGTACACCAGAAACTGTTTCTCCTCTTCTGCATACATATTCCCAACATCAACTACACCTTGCTCATCAGAAATCAGACTGACATATCTCCCGGATGGTATTGACACAATCTTCACTACTCCAGGTGATGCTGACCTCACTGTGAGGCGAAGTTCCTGAGCCACAACACTGAGAAGACCACCAATGCATAGAGCAAAGGCGTCTTGTATTATGCCAACTGATTCAATGTACGAAAACGTTCCCCCTGATGCATCAGAAATAGCATGCATAATTTTGGCATCATGGTCATTGCCAAACCCAAATGTGTGGACTGGGATTTCATGTTGCATGTCACTAGAACGAACTGAAGCAGGCAATTTCTTCAGCATTTGGCTTGGGACGCGACTGTAGTTATCTTGGCCATCTGATAGGAGGATGATACTAGCAACTGGGTTCCTTTCCCTACGTTCCTCAAGGATATGAGCTCCTTTCTTGAGTCCTTCCGCAATGTCAGTTCCACCGCCTGCTTCGAGAGATTCAACAGCTTGGATTGCACTTTCACGGCCATCAATTGTCATTCTCCGAAGAGGAAGGACTCTTCTAGAACTATTTGAGAATGAAACTATAGAAAGTCTATCCGACGACCCCATGTTTTCTATGACAAACTTGACAGCTTGCTTGACAAGGTCAAGCTTTTGGCCATTCATGCTGCCGCTTACATCCAGAACTGTTACAAGGTCAATTGGTGTACGGGCTTCACTATCAGGATCCTGAAGAGGTGGCGCACAAATGCTGACTAGAACAGGATATTGTGGGCGTGAATCGGCAGCAGGGATAGCAGAGGTCTCTGTATAAGTCTTGATTGTTACATTGTGGGGGCCAGAAGATTGAGAGAGTGCGGCGGACGAGAGAGGTTCATCATCGTCAAAGCCATGTTTAGCCTTGTTTTGTTGAAGAGGAGGAACCTGGAAAGGTAATTTACTTTTATCCCATTTGGCTCGGCAGGCAGGGCAGCAAAGATTTCCATGGTGGACATTGTTGGCAATGCAAGGGTAGTGGAACGAGTGTGAGCAATCAGCAGTGAATATGGCTTGGCCTTGCCCTGTTGTCAAGTCACTCCAGCAGATGGAGCAAATGTTCTGCGCAGGCAAACAACAAAATAAAACATCAATCAGTCTCTCATCAAAAGCCTAAAGGCCGAAGCAAACGAATCTGCTGCTCACATATATATTTGGACATTAATTTTTCTTCAAGAACAATACACAAATAGAAGAATGGAATTAATAACCATATATTATACTTTGCCACTTAAATTTATGTGAAGAAAAACTTCAATCCATCCTACCAAACAGAGGACTGAACATGCATGCATGAACTTTGATGCTATATATATGAACAAAACTTGCACCGGCCAGTCTTGATTAAAAATCATAGTTGTAATGAACATGATACTATGACATAACTGAACAAAACTAGAACCAAAACAAAGAAGTGATTTTTAGGGAATATGTACTAATCACTTGAAACGAGAATGATCCAAAATCCAAACCAACATCAAAATTTCCCTATAAACCAATCATGCACGGAAAAAGGACAGTACCGGCAGCTAGTCTATAAAATTCTCATAGATCTGAAACCCTAAGAAAAAAATGATGAGACCTATAGGATTGACATCTTCCTGAGGAATTGGCCGGGGACACAAAGATTGAATATGTTCTCCCAAACACCAGAGAAACCCTAACAGTTGGTATTTGATGGATTCGACACAAAAATCACAGAATTACTTACATGAGAAGATGGACCCTGAGATCGTAAACTATACTGTCGAGACATGATGAATGATACTGGAGGAGGATAGAGTTGGTTATATCGTGGCCTTTTATATACAGGAGAACATGTTCAGGGTTTCCTTGCTAGCCACATTAGAATTTGTATTCCATTACGCCTCTTAATCTATTTGGGCTTTATAACGAAATTAGTTCTAACCCATTAGTAATCATACATTATCGGATCCGTTGGTTGGTCTTTGATCATTAAGCTTTTCTGGCAAACTGTAGAAACTGAACAGCAACAACAATATCACACCAGCAACATAAATAAACACCAGATGGAATAGCTTGTCAAAAAAACAAAACACCAGATGGAATAAACACTACAGCAATCAACCACACACACACACAGATGAGAAGAGTTTTTCTGGAGCAAGAGTTGTTCTTCTGTTCATTCAACCAAAACTGAACTTAGTACATCAGCTGTCTTATATCAACAACGAAAGGTCTGGAACAACCAAGTTGCACAAGTTGCTCCAATTTAAAAATACACAAAAACTAGAAGTCTCCATGACTGAAAGACTCCAGACAAAAACTAAACCACTTAACATAGTTACTGTTTTACTGATATATATATAGGAGTTAATTATTTACTCAAGGCTTGGTTTATTATCCTACACAAACCAATATAATTAACTCGAATTATCAGTACTGATCTTCTCTATAATACGATAAATCCGATCCATACAAACTATTAAGGCGATTACTGATCGGAAATATATAACATTTCTGTTTCCGATCAGTCTATTACTGAAGCAGTCAATGATTAATGCTGCGTCCTACTCACACCATGGCTACCCAAATTGGGGTCAAGCTAAGACTTATTTGGTCGATCAGTATATACTAGTTGTTGTCATGCTGCAGGATTTAGGGATTAGTCCCAAGATTGTGCGATAGCCTCAGCATTCTGCTCATATTAGGTGTTTCAAACACACCAGAATTGGTGGCAGAGTGTCCACCTGCTCTCATGATGAGACTCCAGGTTGTCAAGTCACCACTAGCTGCGGCCCTTTGCAATGAGTGAGAGCTCATTTCTGAGAGAGTGTATGCACGGCCGATCTGTGTATACAACTCTATTGTTGTCATTCTGTAAATGACTTCAGTGAGCTGAGCTTCAAGCAAAGTAGTGAGGCTATCCCCAGCTTGGGCGGCTGGTGATGTCAAGAGAGTTGATCTTTCCTGAGCCAAAGTCGCCTTTGCACCCTCCAGATTACCCATCTCAGCCATCCGTTGTGCCTCTGCAATAGCTTCAACGACTGAAACTCTGTTGCGCTGTCGATCAACCTCCAAGCACACTGCCTTTTCAGCTGGAGAACAAACCTCGGGTCTCAGTATCTCTACTTTCTCACATCGCACTTGCATCAACTCATTTGAAGCTGGATCTTTGTAAGTGCATAACGCTTCCAACACTGAGGTCTTAGTATGTGGAGCTGAGGATTCTGGGACTAAGAGGTACACCAGAAATTGTTTGTCCTCTTCAGCATACATATTTCCAAGATGAACAACTCCTTGCTGACCCTCATCAGAAATCTCATTCACATGTCTCCCAGATGGTATCGACACAATCTTCACCCCACTTGAAGCTGACCTTACAGTTAGGCGAACCTCCTGAGCCACAACACTAAGAAGACCCCCAATGCACAGAGCAAAGGAATCTTGTATCATCTCAACTGATTCGATGAAGGAAAAGGTGCCGCCTGATGCATTAGATATAGCATGCAATGTGGTTGGACAATGGTCCTTGCCAAACCCGAATGTGTGGACCGGAATTCCATGTTCTGTTTCGCTAGAACAAATGGAGGCAGGCAATTGATTCATCAGTTGGCTTGCATATGTATCCATGCCATCAGATAACAGCATGATGCTAGCAAATGGGTTCCTTTCCCTTCGTTCTTTGAGGACTCGAGCTCCTTTCTTGATACCTTCCGCAATGTTAGTTTCAGCATTTGATCTAAGAGATTCAACAGCGAGGATGGCACTTTCTCGACCAGCATCAGACATTCTTCTCAGAGGAAAGACTCTTCTAGCAGTTTTTGAGAATGATACTATAGACAGCCGGTCTGAAGGCCCCAAGTTTTGTATGACAAATTTGATAGCTTGCTTGAGAAGGGAAAACTTTGTACCTTCCATGCTTCTACTGACATCCAGAACCGTCACAAGGTCAATGGGTGTACGGCCGTTTCCATTAGGGCCCTCAAGAGGTGGTGCACAAATGCTGACAAGCACAGGAAAATTTTGGCGTGATTCTGAAGAAGAGATTGCAGGTGACTCTGTGTGAATCTTAATTGTCATACCCTGGGAGATCAGTGACTGAGTAGGAGAGCTGGTAAGTAAAGCCTCATCATCAGAGAATGTAAGTGGCTCAGGATGAGGATGGACCCTGCCCAAGTAGTTTCGCTGAGGATTCACACTATTATTGGGAGCATGGAACGGTACATTATTTATATCCCATGTGGCCCGGCAGATGGGGCAACAAAGATTTCCATGCTCGACGTTCTTGGCAATGCAGTCGAAGTGGAAAGAGTGGGAACACACAGCGGTGAAGATTGCATGACCTTGCCCTCTTTTCACGTTACTCAGGCAAATGGCGCAACATTTCTGTACAGGAAAAATTTACCGAATAATCAGTTAGTCACATTCCATTGTTCCAGTAAAAATCACTCAAAGAAGAAAGAAATCTGCATAATGTTGCACAGTTGTGTCAAGAACAAAACGCAGAAAATCTTTTCCACCTGAAAAGGGGAGATGGCCAATTTTAATAAAAGTAACGAAGATCAAAGTCCCATACTGAATATAACTAGAAGACTAGAACTGCTGCTAATCAACCTATTCTAGCGCCGAAACAGAGCTGCCAAGCTCAGACAGTAAATTTTACTTATCAGTTGCAACATGAGAGAACATACATATTTCTGACTTGAAAAACGAGAGGGTAAACAAAACAAAAGGTGAGAAAGATCATTCCACCTTTCTTAACTACTTTGACATTTCCAGATACTATTGGCATTTGTAATTATCTTGCCAAACTGGAGAAAGATTAGAAACTAATGCTTTTTTAGGGAATACATACTGGAAACAATAATAACCCAAACCAAGACCAAATTTCCAAAAGAAAAAGCCAAAATGGAAAGACGTCCTCTGCAATTAATTTGATCTAAGTCAGCTAAAGGCTAATTTTGCCAACTGGAAACCAAAATAGAGTGCAAAAGGCAAAAATCCTATTCGAATCTCACAATAACAATGAACATAAAAAGTAATCATCCAATCCAAGATATATCTAAAATTTCTCCTTAATTGAATTTCTTCATAAATTTGGATCTCCCCATAAAAGAAAATTCCTCCGAAATTAATCCCTTAATTGCAAATCTCTTCCCTTAAACATAAATTTTGGGCCTAATTGCACTCGTAACTACGAAATTCCATACAGTCCGATCAGTAAGGGTAGTTCGGTAAATAGACTCCGAGTTTTCGCGGCAAAAGATTCGGCGAAAATCTCAGAGACGACAAAATGGAGATACGATATGACAACGAGCATAAATAAATAAATTAAAATTAAAATTAAAAATTAAATGGAAACAACCAGAATGCAAAGTTGCAAACACAAAAATCGATCAGATCATGAATACAGGAATTGTAAATCTATAAAGCAATCGAATCGACCTCGAGAGAGGAGTTGGACGAGGTTGAGGAGAAGTCAGACGACGCCGTTCCGGAGTACGATTCCGCGGCGGGGCGTGGCTGTAGCACAGACTTTGCGGTGGAGGAGGAGTCGCAGCCGAGCTTGGGAGTGAGAGCCTTCTTCAGCTTCTTGAACACATTCCCCATTGGGAATCGATCAGGTGAGAGTGAAACTGTTTCAATTGTTGAGAGAGAGTTTTGGGAGAGAAATTGAGAGGGTGGTGTGTATTTATAGTGAGTGACAAGAAGGGTGGGTCAATAAAGAAGTGAGCAGAAATGGAAAGGTTTCATTTCAGTGAGGATGCACGTAATTAGCCAAAGTGTGGCAAGAGTTGAATGAAAAGAAAACTATAGCTTATAAGTTTGATTATTTGATATGTTCGTGGAGTATCATATTCGGTGATGTCGTGTCTGCGTGTGTTTTAAGCTTTTAAGTAAAGTTTAGAGAGATTTTCAACGTATATTTAGGATTTCATTTAGTGTAAAGTACAATCTTACAGTTGTAAAAGTATTCAATATCTACTTTAGAATGATTCTGCTTTGTGATAAATTATAAACAAACAGTAGAGACGAACATCTAGTCAGAGAATAGAGAATCATCATCTTATTCATTAATAAGAGCATTTTATATAGAGAATTACAAATTACCAATATGGTAATGATAAAGAATACATAGTTTTATTCCAACTACATATCCTGATGGCATAAGGCCAAGACACACATATGAAATATCCTAGAACACTCCCCCCTTGTACCGCGTACCGGTATGCCGGTGGTGCTGATATGTCGCCTAGTTAAAAACCTGGTCAAGTAACAAAAATCCTGTGGGTGAAAAACTAAACTTTGATCGTAGGAGAAAAAGAGTATGACACACCCTTCACATTTGATAATGACCATGTATGTATGTGCTAGACTCCTCCTGAAGTTAGCACCTCCCCCCTAATCTTTACATCAATCATAAGGATCTTCCTGATTCTTACTAATCATGCACGAAAATTTCAATAACTTAGCATGTCAATGCTCTTTGACATGTCTTCAAATGTGGCATTGGGCAATGATTAACTAGATCATGCCGTATTGTCCTCAAACATGATCTTTTACACTTAGATCTTGAGAAAAATGCCGCTTGTGAACTTAAAACATAAGTTCGTGTAGGAAATCAGATTTCCGCGCAACATGACCTTCAATTACTAGAACAGCCGTAACTTCCTCTAGGAAATACGTATGAACGAACCGTAAACGGTTTTAGAAACTAGACTCATTTAGCTTTCCAATCGTATATTATACACATTCCGGTTCGTTAGGAGCTATTCACAAAGTCCAGTCGAAATTGACTATTTTGCCAACATCAGATTCTCGGACAGATTCGTCTTACTTTACAATAATGGCCATAACTCACTCAATATGATAGGTATAGTCAAATGGTTCATGTCCCTGGAAAGTAGACACATAGACCTTTTCAATGGTACCAAATTCACCATTTTCCAGTGAGTGACCTTTCCCGTGGAATTTGACCTACGAAACTTGGTAGATTCTGATTTCACTTTTGATGTGTCTTTCTTGTGTAGGGATAGAATAAACATCAACATTTCATACAATTAAGTATTGAAAAAAGGGTTACTGTCATTACATTGACGTTGCGTGGGCTCATAGCTACACTTAGCTTTACAACTTTTCATAGCGAATGAGATGTCAAGTATTTCTTATTATGTTGAGTACATTGATACGTCTTATTGTACTTAGATGGGAATGTCATCTCTTAACACATATTTGTCATCTTTCTTTAGACAAAATAATGGATCTCTCTTATTGTACTTAGAGAGAAGCGGAAGGGCCGTGGAAGTGCGGGGAAGCATTCGGAAGCGCGTTTCTTAAAAAAGTATATTTGGAAGCGTTGTGGAATCGGGAGATTCCGATTTGGAAGCGCGATTCCAATTTGAGAAGTATCTGCTTTAAAACCTTGAACCTCGCCTCTGTGACTCAATTCTTTAGAAACCTTGCTGCATCGACCAACGACCAACTTCAATTCTCTCTCCCCTAATCGAATTGGACGACCCTTTTGATAATTTTGGCAAAGGATGAGGAACTGATAATGGGTTTGTTAGGAATTCGATATTTGGGCAAAGGAATACAAGAGGAAATAGAGGAAAATTGGGTCTAGTATGGAAGATAAGAGAGAAAGCTTGATATAAAAAACTAAGAAACTCGATGATGAAGAAGAAGAAGACGAAGAAGACAGAGAAAGAGCAGACTTTACCATTATTGGTAATACAAGTAATGGTTAGAGTAAAGGATAAGAATTGGTAGTCCATTGCTACGTATCTAGTAGTATACAGTGACCTGTTGTTGATACCTAAAAAATCAATATTTATGCTCAATGGATATTCTAAGCTCAATAAGAAAATACACTTGCGAATTACTTTCAGAAATACAAAGTTATATATTATTCGAATAGTCATGTCATGCATGTGGACCCAAGCCACAATCACGCTCTTGGGGCCTACAAATTTGGGTGTGGTGTGGAAGGTAACAAAAGTACATGAGACTCATTCTCGGTTTTGATTGTTGGTGATTTTGGACTTGGGACCAAAATCTAAACTGCTTAATGGGCTGCAAAGATGAGATAATCTGAACCTATAGGCTTAAACTGTTTACTTCCTTTAAACCACAAAACCAATAGTTTTCCAACACAGACAATACTACTTGCTTTTACCCCACAGTAATTCCTCTTCTTCTACATCAAGCACAAGTCCCCATCAACCTTGCTTTT
This sequence comes from Fragaria vesca subsp. vesca, assembly GCF_000184155.1. Taxonomy (NCBI): domain Eukaryota; kingdom Viridiplantae; phylum Streptophyta; class Magnoliopsida; order Rosales; family Rosaceae; genus Fragaria; species Fragaria vesca. The sequence goes on along the minus strand of NC_020493.1, from coordinate 5,216,712 downwards.
ACCCCGCAGCTATTCCTCATCTTCGACACCAGATACAAAGCCTCAGTCAATTTCTTCTATTATCTATATATTTTCAGTCCACTTGCACAAGCTATTCCTATTTCCAAAGGTGACAAGCAGCTCCTCCCGATGAGATAATCACCTTTTTCTGACTTCTTCTTTATCAATTCAACTCCACAGCAGTCATTCCCTAGGGCTGCTACCCCAATATTTTATACTTCACACAACACATCTCCTTAAATCATATGGTTAACACAATGATCTGTCAAATTGTAGTTCTCTTTCATATCCAATGGTTTTATCTCATAAACCTGCATCTTGGCCTCACCTCCTCCAGCCTATAAATTAGTTACTGCAAAGACAACACAGACCCAGGCCCGGCCCTGGGTCAAGACGAGCAAGGCCTAGGTCTAGGGCCTCAAATTCGTAGGGGCCTCATATATATGAGATATGGTGTACTTTTCTATAATGAAGTACTTGCTTCAGTGGTAAGCATTATTCATAACTATTACA
>NC_020493.1:5215310-5216179 GCF_000184155.1 Fragaria vesca subsp. vesca | reverse complement strand
TTTTAATCCAATCATTTACACCTTAATTCATACGATTCTTTTCTATTACCTCTATTTAATAAGATTCAATTTTTGATCATGCCCCTTGCCGTAACATAGTTCATCAAGCTTTTTTTTTCATTCAGAACCAAGTAATAACTATTTAACATATATAATGAATTATTGAAAATGAACTTTTATATAGTCTATTAATTTTTTTTTTTGTGAAGCATTTATTGTGGGCCCCAAAAAAAATTTTGCATATAGCCTCTGAGCACATAGGGCCGGCCCTGCACAGACCTACAACCAATGCATCCCACAAGCAAGCCTCAAGCATCAAGCATCAAGCCAAACATCCTTTCCTTCACTCCAAAACCAGCTTCACCTTTAAACAGCCTCAAACTCATCCACCACCACCAAAACCCTTTTCTCCCCTCACCGCAGCAAGCCTCTCATCTTCTGCAACCCTTGTATTTCTAGCTCCCACGCCACATGCCTTCTTGCAAGCTTTTTCATGTATTTTGTTCATCTGTCATGCTACCAAATCCACGCTAAGTTACTGCCAACATATCACGAGAAGAATGCTACTGCAGCAAGTTACTACAAGGAGGCCTGGGGAAAACACGCACAGAACTTCTTGAAGCTTTGGGCTCAGTCCTTGAACTTAGAGGGGTAAAAATAGAAGAGATCAAGCCAATTTACCAACCTAGCAGCCTCTGTTCAAAATGACCCCAACACCTCTATATCTCTATATCTCTGCTTTTAATTAAAGGATAAGAATTGGTGAAGTAAAAGAGTCTTATTTTATATTAACTTTACCCTTACCTATTCTCTTATTAATAATATGAATTAATGGGCCTATTTTAATGGATGCATTTTCAGTTGAGGAT
>NC_020493.1:5188315-5214931 GCF_000184155.1 Fragaria vesca subsp. vesca | reverse complement strand
CCACTTCCAAGTATTTTGAAAAAAACGCTTCCGCGTTTCCAAATGTTTCGCTTCCACGCTTCCGCTTCCGATTCCATGCAACATAATGATTAAGTCATTGGCTAGTTTAAATATTTGCATCCATAGTTTAAATTAGCCGTTACCTTTTCATGAATCATGAGTCACGCAGTCCCTGGAATTTTAGCAAATATTCTCTAGTACCTCATTTTGTAATACATTGGTTTTCTTCCCTACGCAGCCTCGCAACTATCAGCGTTGGTCTAGACTTAAAGGGGACCTTCTACCCATGTCCAAGCCTTGCCCAATTGATCCAAAAAATGCTTTGGAGAAGAGTGTTGCATGTATTTCTTCATAGGCTTTGTAAAGTTGGTGATACTGCAATTATTCAATTTTGCCTCGTTGAAGTAGAAACTACATAAAAAGGAGCATGCCTGATCTCTGGTATACTTGAGGATCGATAGCTGCACGGAATCTTAGATAGTGCCACTGGGCCTTGAATACCTTTCTATCCACAAACTTGGAGCCTAGGAAACTGTTTCTATAGAAATCATAAAGCCCGTACGGAAGGGAGGTGCGGAAGGTTTCCCAGCCCATAATTTATAATTTATGCAATAAATGGATAAAGATTCCCAAAATTCATTTTACCTTCTTGAAGTTAACTTCATTTAAGTTGTTGTAGCATCAAAAAAAAAAAAAAACTTCATTTAAATGCTCATTCTCTAAATTTTGAAAATTTACCCTCTAAATTTTTTAATTTTCATCTGTTTTAACCATTTTTAGAGAAATTTTAAATACACATCCCAAATAATTTAATACACATCCCTATTATTTGATATTTCAAATCAGATTTGATTGGTATATTAAATGACTAAAAGAGGTATGTGTAATACAATTTAAATATTAAAAACAAACTTATATTTCGAAACTAATAATGTGAAATATAAACCAAATTAAAATATTAAAAATGAAAACTTATTTTTGGAAACTTAAAAAGTGAATTAGAACAAATTAAATTTTTAAGATCGAGAACTTATTTAGGGAAACTATTAAAGTAAACAAAAAAATTGCAAGGAAATTTGGATAATCAATTAATTTCTTTTTTCTCCATAAAGATTCATAATTTCCAAGTTTGGAGTGTTAAAGTGTCAAACGATGTAATTGTTATGCATATGAACACCTATTTCGTTATATTTCATATATTTTCATTTTCATCTAAACACACTATTCATATATGTTTTTTTCATCTTGGTTATCATTTTCATGTTTAAGAATTGATTTGAAATGAACAATGAATTTGTAAGAATTTCTCAAGAACTAACACAAGTAATAGATATGAACATCTATAAAATGTTAATTTATATAAATATATACTAATTATACAATAATAATAGTGTTAATATAGTCACATAATATGATATTTCATGGATTTTTAGATTAAGGGTATTTTAGGTATTTTGGGTTGTGTATTTAGTAAAATATCCGAATAAGAAATTAAATAAGTGATGTATTAAGAAAGTGATGTGTATTAAGTTATTTAAGGTGTGTATGTAAAATTTTTCTTTGCTAAGATTGTGTGAACGTTCTTGGAATGATATTTTTGAGACACTATTGTGTTAGATTAGAAGAAAATGGATATCGTCAATATGTCGATTGGCTGTAAATCATAGGAGTTTCCATGACTTTTCCAAGTACAGTAATGTACACGTAATCAGTATAGTGTTTATAATATGATTTTATCTGTATCATTAATCCTTAATTATTTATGATTTAAGACACTGAAAGTGAGCTGATACAAGCATCTTCATACACCTAGATCGACTTATATTTTTCATTGTTGTTTCTTTCAATTATAAAGATGAGTGTTTTATATGCATGGATTTTGAGGGGTCAAAATTAGTACCAAATGAGTATTTTCACTTTGATCGATGAGCTGATGAAGTGCTCATGCATAAATTAGTACGTATAAACGCACTAATTTATAAAAGACCATAAATTAACGTTTACTTCACATGCAGTCGTGCATAAGCTCTGCCAAAATAATTAGACTCCAATTAATAAAGACCAGGCATATGAAATAGTCTTGGTCAATAACAGTTAGTTAATTACCTAATTAAAATACCAATCAAGTTTTTGTTTTTTTTGTGTGTGCAAATTGCATTTTTCCAACCTAACTACCCGGAAATAATTAAAAAGAACCACCTTAACTTAATATAGAGTGGACGTCGTTGCAATTATTCCACAATGACCTGTACGTGTGAACTGTGAAGGCAAGTCGATCAAGTCGTTCACAATAAGCCTCCCCAACTCCCCAAGATAGTACCCGGCTGGTCTTCGATTCCTTCCAACTGCATATAAATTAAGTCGACCGAGCTCTCTAGCACTTATCATCTAAAACACTCGATCAAAACGAATTAAGCGAGTAGCACAATGGTCTTACACCGGAGAATGCTCATTTCGCAGCTGATCTCATTGGTAGTGGTGGCCATAGCTGCAGTAGCAGTAGCCAACGAAGCCCTCCCGCCTCCTCAAGCCCTGCCTGGATGCTCTGGCCACTGTGGCAATCTCACTGTTCCCTATCCGTTCGGCATAGGCGACGGTTGTTACCTTGAACCTCGGTTCAACCTCACCTGTAACGAATCCACCCAACCTCCAACACTACTCTGGGGGGAAGGTATTATTACTACTAACATATCCGTGCTCGAAGGTGAGATGCAAATTCTGGCTTACATAGCCAACGATTGTTACGACCAACAGGGATATCAAACGGAAGCCATGAGGAATTCCCCACTTCTCTGGGTTAATCCTCCGTTTACCATCTCTGGTACCAGAAACAGGTTCGTCGCCGTTGGCTATGACACATATGCCATATTTACAGGGTACCGTCATTACCCGAATGATCATTCTAGGTACGTAGCCGGGTGCATGTCCATAAGTGACAGTCTTGACAATACTACTACTGCTGCTGGTAACGAGTTATGCTCTGGCATTGGATGTTGCACAACTTCAGTCCCTAACGGACTCAAGAATCGTACTATCGAGTTGAACAGCTACTACAACCATACCTACGTATGGAACTTCAACCCGTGCAGCTACGCTTTCATTGTGGAAGAAGGCAAGTTCACATTTAACCCGACTACAAGTTTTCAACAACTCGACGACACTGAAATGCTTCCTATGATTCTTGACTGGGAAATCGCGGACGGGTCATGTGCTCAAGCTCAAAAGAGGCCGGATTATGCTTGCAAGGCGCATAGCGAGTGTGTCAACCGGACCATCGACATCAACACTAAACCGACTGGTTATTATTGCAAGTGCAAGCAAGGCTACGAAGGGAATCCATATCTCCCAGATGGTTGCCAAGGTGCGTCATCCTTATCTATCACTGATAAGGGGTTCTTTCTTCTTACTATAATAGAATATAAATATAACTTATTTTAATGATGTCAATTGTAAGTAATTGGATTCCCATATATACAAGAACTCTGCCTAAAAACATTAACTAATTAATCATTTTATTATTTAAAATTGTGAAAAACAAATGGGAATATTTTATTTTAGTTTATTTTTATCATATAAAAAAAGGAGAATATTTTACGGTACCTTCATGTATATAATATTATCATTTACAAATCTAACAACAAAAATGCTTTCATTATGGTAAATATAGTTATTGTTTAGGTACTTGTAGTTCTAGCCCTTTTAGTTGCAATTACTTCATATACGACATTTTTCAAGGTTTATGAACAAATAGTTGTCGATGTGGTAACTTGGTTTAATTATATGTAGATATATAAAATTGATGTTATAAATTTTTGTCAATGTTGTAAATTAAGTTCATTCAATTGTAAACTTAGTTCAATAAGTTGTAAAATTAGTGTATAGTATATATATACTAAGGTGCTGTAGACGACCCCAAACAAATGTAATATGTTGGAAAACTAAAACAAACAATTTTTTTTTTTTTCGATTACTGATAAAAAAAACAAAACAAAAAAAAACAACATAGCACCTACAACAAAAAACCTGTTTGAACACCCCTTCCTAGCTAAAACAAACAATTTGCTTTTCAAATGTTATATATAGCATTCAATTTCGCGGCTAAAATTGGTTATCTAATTTATCTTGAATTTATCAGATACTGATGAGTGCATAGCTCCAACAAACCCCTGCAACAATGGAACGTGCACAAATACAGTTGGAGGCTACACTTGTTCATGTAACAAAGGTTTGACTTTCAGAAACGAAAGCCCTAAGGGTTGCATACCGAACCCGTCTATATCAAAGAACAAGTCCCTGAAAGTTGTTTTGGGTATGTTCTACTGTACAAGCTACCTATGATCTGAAACGATCTTAATTCCTTTGCAAAAAAAAGTCTTCGTTTTTTTTTCGTTTAACAATTCCGTTGCGAAAAAAAGTCTTCATAAGCAAATTGAGTTTTTCAGCTAATTGAATTTGTGTGTAGGTGTCACTCTGAGCTTCGTAGGGGTATTGCTCTTAACATTTTGGATATACTGCGGACTAAAGAGAAGAAAGTTCAAGCAGCTCAAGGAGAAGTACTACAAAGACAATGGTGGCTTATTGTTACAACAAAAATTGCAGACCTACGAAGGGCATCAAGCAGCCAAAATCTTTACTATAGGAGAGCTCAAGAAGGCAACGAACAACTTTGATGACACTGAAAAGATTGGAGAAGGAGGCTACGGATTTGTGTACAAGGGAACATTGCCAGATAACAAGGAGGTTGCCATAAAGATGTCAAAGATTGATGCTCCCACGACCCAAAGCGACCAGTTTATCAACGAGGTGGTTGTTCTCTCTCAAATCAACCATAGAAATGTAGTGAGACTCTTAGGTTGTTGTTTGGAGACCAAAACGCCTCTGTTAGTGTACGAGTTCGTCAGCAATGGCACACTTTATGAGCACATTCATAAGAAGAATGGCAAGGGACCTCTTTCCTTTGCGTTACGAATGAAGATAGCAGCAGAAACAGCAGGATCCCTAGCATACTTGCACTACTCCACTTCCATGCAAATTGTGCACCGAGATGTGAAGGCAACGAACATTCTACTAGATGAGAATTTCACAGCCAAAGTATCCGATTTTGGAGCTTCGAAATTGGTTCCCGAAGATCAAAACCAATTGTCTACTTTAGTGCAAGGGACGCTAGGGTACTTGGACCCTGAATATCTTCAATCACACACACTGACGGAGAAGAGTGACGTCTATAGTTTCGGTGTTGTTCTTGTGGAGCTCATAACGAGTCAGGTGGCAATTTCTCACCAGAAGCCTGAGGCAGAGAGAAACCTAGCGAACTCTTTTCTGATGTCGCTGGAAGATAACAACTTGGATCAGATTCTTGATCTTGAGATTATCAAAGAGGGAAGCTTTGAAATAGCTGAACAAGTTGCCCATCTCGCCAAAAGATGTTTGAGTTTGAAAGGAGGGGATAGGCCTACCATGAAAGAAGTAGCGATAGAGCTAGAGGCAATATTGGCAGTTATGGCAAAGCACCCAGGGGGAAAGCCTGACTCCTCCCCGAAAGAGACCGACTACTTGCTTGCTCCGTCACCTTCAAATGCTTACAATGTTGATGTTAGAGGTGATGAAGATGAGGTCATAACCAGCATAGATTACGACCAGAGTATGCAGAATCAATCCCAAATGATGAAGCCTTATGACGGCGGGCGATAGTAGCCTCTCCTTTGTGATCGTTTCATATATTGCATCAATGCATTGTTCAATTTGTTCTTAATTTGCTTTGTGTTTCTTTTAAATGATTTGAGCTAAAGTATATATGTACATGGTACGTGCTTCTCAAAATAAAACGTAGAGTATCAATGTCTCATAAGGCAGGTGATGATGTGAGTTGATTTATATTTTCTTTAATTTGGCCAAATATTTGACTTGTAATTTAACTAGTTGTGTAACATTTTTTCTTTTCTGAAATAAAGCTGGGGAACATGCATTAATCTTTTGTATATTGAATTGTTCCTAGTTTGCTGTTGTTGCTTTGCTTGCTTTCATAACGAGGATATATAATTGGCATGGTCATGTATCTCTTGCTTTCATAAGTATTAGTTTTTCACCCGTGCAGATGCACGGAGGATCAGAAAATAGAAGATGTTTCACTTGAACTGCTCCACTTAAAGTGAGATAAATCAAATAATCTTATTTTCTTTTGTAGATAACTGCTCCATGAGTACATAACCTGTACAGCTGAAACCGGTTGCGTAGAAACTACGTTGACTCGTTTGGTACACTACTACAAAGTTCCCCGATGGGGCCTGACCAATAGCCACCCTTAAGCATAAGTGGGCTTTATGACACCAAAGTTTGACAAGGGTGCCTTTATTTTCTCTTCCACAGTACATCAAAGGGTAATGGGTGAAATAGTCCTAAATGTATTGTTATAATAAGCCACTGTTGGTGACTTGGTGAGACGTAAGCCACTGTTGTGGATCTTCAGTGGGATAAATTTTCACTTTCGTTATCGATATCTCATCGAAGAGAAAAAAAAAAAAAAAAAACTTTAGTTACAGTATTGGACTATCTTGGTCTCGTTTAATTTGTTATTCTAATAAGAAAGAAAAGCCGGGAAAATTCAAAAGTGAACGAATACAGGGTGCGCACGGCAATGACGGCATTGTGTTTGGCAGTTTTGTTTGAGTGGTGGACCTGGTGGTGGTGTGGCACGTGCTTGGCCACCTCTCAAATACGACAACTCCATGCTGCCATGCATTCATAGAAGCAGTAAATATTATTCTCGTTTTTTACTAAACTTTTTACTCAAATTTAATTTTAGAGTGGTGTTATTGACACACTTTATTTTATTTTTTTATTCACACACCTCTTTTTATTTTTTTAATTCCATATTGTTTACAAACTACATATTCTACCATTTTGTTTTGATTTCTATTGACACACACCCTTTTATATCTATTAGTTTTTTACCCGTGCAAATAAAGATAAGTGTGAGCAGTTAATTAAGTTTACCGTATTATACAGTTATTCGTCTTACTAATCAGTAGTTTGTATGATTATTTATTTATTTAATTTGTTTTGATTTTGATTTTTTATTTATTATAACAACTCTGATTTTTTATTTGTATTAGTTGATTCATTAAGGGTAACTACGGAAGTTCATAATTTAGTGAAGCTTTTGAGAGCCTGGCTTTATAGTAGTAGAGATATTTAAAGCAGTGGATTAGGTAGTTTGTAAACAAAATCAATTAAAGTAATGAACAAATAGGAGAGACTGTCTATGAATAATAAAAACAAGTGAGAGTGTGAAAGTTAACTCAAGAATAAACCCATCACATAATAAAATTAGGGTAGTATTCATTACTTAACTCAAGTTTACGTGGTACATACTAAATTTACAAGTTTCAAAAAAGAGACAATGCTTATGTCCATTTCATATCTTAAGTTTATATAATAAGTGTTGTAAATTGTGTAAGATCATTAAATTTGTAACCTATTGTTTTTAGCATTTCTCTATTGTATGCTTATATTTAGAAGTTTAGTCAATATGCATAATTTCGTTCGATATGAAGCATTGAAGCATACAACAATTTCATGTATGAAAGGAACTTCGAGTCCGATCAGACTATTGCCTACCTGTTAGTTGAATACTCGAATATAACAAACATAACGAGAACCTCAACTTTTATGTAATGTAAGGTACAAATTAGAAACTATAAAACTTTAAATACTTCAATAATGTGGTATTATTAATCATATAATCATGTAATTCACTATGAATTCATCCGAGAAATAGCCATTTTCACCAAATATGATTCAAATTTCATAACCATTTACAGAATTACAGGAAAACACATTTGACACAAATCTTTTGGTAAATGAAGAAGCGTGTTAGGTAAAAAGAGGCCAACTATTTTCCACACAACAATTATGACTATCCCAAGAATCTTAGAAAACCAACGGCAAAGAGGTTTCCCTGCCAATGTGCTTCTCTCCACAGTGTACCCATCACTTCACTTCCCTCCTCCTTTTGTCCTTAAAAAGCTTTCCCCTGCTGTCCTACAACCCCAAATCCAACGGCCCAGATCTCCCTGCCTGCCCCCCCCCCCCCCCATCAAATGTCCCCTAGGAATATCTAATCAATGACACCCCAGGCCCAGAGGAAAGAGCCTAGCACGGGAGCCACGTGTCGAGCTTCAATGGCTATCACGGTACCCCAGAGTTCATCGTATCGGAATTACAGGTTTCCCGATAATGCGACAAAATTCAAAGGCCCGCGTTAGAATTTAATTTTCTGTTAATTTTTTTGTTTGTTTTGGGGTTGTTATGCTTGGGCCACAGGCTCTGACAAAAGACGTGTCGTCACGCGCCTCCTTTTTCAGCTAGCGGACAAACAGCGTGTCTTCGTCGTTCGTAGGCTCGTGATTTGAGCCTTTGAGGGCCGTGGGCATGTTGGTACTTTTTCGAACCCGGGTTTTGACGGAAAAAGTCTAGACGAGATAGGGATGGCAATAATTTCTACCGGGGCGGGGCTGCATTGAATACCAGCACTAGGAATCGGGTACTAACGGGGAACGGTATTGTGATTCTCATCTTCAAACTCGTCTCAATAATTCAAAGCATTGTGTCGAAACATTTAATAGAACTATAAAATATTTTTATGGTCTGTAATTCTGGATAGATAAGCCTACAATAATCACGTTGTATATTTTGTACGAATGAAATGTTTTAGCTTATATCTTCAGCATAAGGAGGTCTCGATCCTGTTTTGTTAAAGGACAGGCTTTGCAAAACGAGTAATGTGTCTTGAACTGATCAATGAGGCGTACTAGGAGGGAGGTTGCACCAGATGCTTTAGAAAACAAAGCTAGCACCGGCCCTTGTCTAGCGGTCAGAGTCGGTCTTGCCACCTTGCGTGCGGCAGACTTTTGTCTCATCTAATTATTCACTCAAAAGCAGTGACAGATCTAAGATTGAGATTTAGTCTAGGCTAATTTACTCCCCTTAAATGAATTTTTCTTTTGAAAACAACAGTTAAAAATAACTAGGAAAAAATGTAGAAACAAGAGAAATGGAAAGCAGGAATCAAACGAGATATCTTTTGTAAACAAAAGTTCAAAAGAAAACAAGGAAGAAAATAACAGAAACAGGAGAAAGGGAAAGACACGAATGAAACCCATGTCATTTGGGGGGGGGGGGGGGGGCGCGGGGCAAATAATACTATGTCATTCGCTAAACCAACTGAGCAGCCAAGCAATTGATTACAGGATGCATACATACTGGTATAAATTTCAGATTTTTGTCTAGGTTGCAGCCTATGCAGCCCACGAAGTAGATATGCCCCAGCTCAAAAGTAGGGATGTCCATTTTAAAATGTGTTTATTTTCACATTTATTTGAGGTAATTCTATTTTATTCTCATAGTCGGTTTTCATATGATTACAGTTGACAAGAATTTTTCTTAAACTTTTAACAAGGTTTGTTTATCTCGTGATGCATACAACACGTGTGACATTAATTACTGTGTCATTAGGCAACATAAATCGGGTAGTGCATTGCCTTTTATTATGATGTTTATCAAATCATCGTAGTCACATCGCAATTAGGAGCGAGTTCGGAGGCCTCACCAGTTCTGGGTATGATGGTTGTGGAGGATCTCGGGGTAACCTCCTCTGCGTAAGATGGTTCTGGGATGTTTGTTTTTTACATGTTTAGGGCATGCTCATCCCTGTTGTTTTTGCTCAACTTTGGTTATGTTTTAGCTTTGGTGTTTGCTTTATTTTGGTTAAACTTCATAGTAGTTTCATTTAGGTTGCTTTCGAGCTATCTAGCATGGTTTCATTCTCTCGGCCCTTGCGGGCAGGTTATGTTGTAATTACCATTTTTCTTTTTGGTATGAAAGGCTTCATGTACATGTTTACAAAAAAAAAAAAATCGCAATTTTAAGACATTAATTCGATAAATAATTACCTAGTATTCTTAAAATAGTGTGGGTAATCCCACTATTAGCTCGATTTCTCCTCGATACCTTCCTAACAAGTATATGAGATTGTATATAATTCGAAAAATATAACTTATATTCTTTAGAATATTTCAATTTAGGTAGAATGATATGTTTTTCATTCTAATAATTTTTCATTTATTTGTTGGATGCATTGCATTGTTTTGCATCTTTATAGTGCTATTCCGAACTATGTATTTATTTTCAGTAAATAGAAATTGAATAAATTCAATGCCTCATAATATAATTCAAAATTTATTGACAGACCAACGATAATCAAATCAAAGTCTTGTCCATGAAATCTAAATCATCAAACCTTTATTCAAATAAATTTTAAGATCAAGCAATAGTTTGTTTACAAATGAGGCATTACGCCTTCATAACTGTCTTAGAAAACATTGATCTTCACTTTTTTTTTTTGGTTACAATTGATCTTCACATTTTTAGACGATCCCTTATCATCAGTTTGTTATTGTGACATAAAAGAAAAATGTTACGTAATCTATTACATATCATTACAGTAATTGAACAAGTGCGTCAATTAATTTGACATGAGCAATTTAACCAATAGGCACAATGCAGTTCTCAACATAGAATAATATCAAGTAGAAGAAGCACTGGCGCCTCCACACTCTTGAAAAAAAATAGCTACCAAACACATTGGTTACGTGACAAAAAAAATAAGAACAAATATTACACTGATATTTAGTATCACAATAGAAACTAAAAATATTATGTCGTACAATACACACACACACACACGGAGCCATTCCAAAGAGGACGTCCACACAGCCCTTAAAGTGCGGACGTTCCCTTCGTTTTCCACCGGACGGCTCAGACAACGGCGCACCTCCACCTGAGCGGACACCAGCGGCGTCCCCGATCACTTTCTCTTCCTGGTGAGATCGATTTGAAGGTCTGGGCAGCAACCTCCACCCAAAACTTAAGACAAGATTGATCTCGCCGGAAAACTGAAATTCGGCGGACTCGCCGAGGAAAGAAAGTGATCGGGAACGCCTCTGGTGTCCGCTCGGGTGGAGGCGCGCCGTCGTCAGTGCCGGATGGTGGAGAACGGAGGGACGTCCGCACTTTAAAGCCGTGCAGACGGACGCCTTTGATCCAAACTGTATATATATAATTATTTGTAACTAATTAAATGCGCTGATAAATGTGACATGAGAAAAACTACATATGACTAGCAATTTAACCAATGACGCACAACTACTATCCAAGAAAAAAAAATCAATATGGAGTGGCAAAAACGTCTACCCCCTGAACATATAGACAACGACAAGCGATAATAATTACCTGACAATAATCCATTGTTAAAAACAATTCATCACAAGAGTTTTCAACAAATTGAAAATTTCAGACCTCATAATCCACACCGGTAAGAATAAGACAGAACAAAGAAAACGTTGAATAACTTTCCGCACGCTAATTGTCACTCACTTCCGACTCACATATTACCCAAAAAAAAACACAAGTTCATAACATCTTCTTAAAAAAAAAAAATAATAAATAAAAAAAAAACAAAGTTCATAACAGAAAACCCACAACTATTTGCACGTTACAAGTAGGAGATAAACACATCATGTCTTTATTTTTTCCGTCGGTTGTCATTCTAGCCTTGTTTTAACCCAAGCGTCCCTCCCCTTCTTCTTCCCTGTTCAGTTGACCCAAAACGACGAATCCAAAAAGAGGACTAGTCCTTTGGTTTTTTACCCTTTCCCCAGACAAAACCCGTTAACCCCTTCTACCCACCTATTATGACCTATAAAGTGGGTGTCTTGCTCTGGATCATAGTTCGGTTGTAAAAAGCTTTTTTCTTCTGTTCTGTCGTGTTGAGTTTGCTTTGCTGAGAGAAACTGAGAAAGAAAAGAAGAGAGGTGTCATGACTGGTAGTAACGAAGACAACCTCAATGAATCCAAGGTGTTTTACCACCCTTGATCAGTTTTAGTCCTTCCCTCTTGTTTGGTTTTCTGGAATGAATAGAATGATTTGCCTCATGGGATTATCCTAATTTTGTTCAAATTCTATGGTTTTGCCTTATTGGGTTTGCATCATTTTGGGATAAAGGCTGAGCTTGATTTCTTCTTCTCCTTTGGTTTGGGTGGAGGGGTTTGAATTCTTATTCATGCATTTTTATTACTCTTACTTTCGTGCCTAGATTATCATGGTAATTATCTTGGGTGAGTTGGGTTTTGATGCCTCTTTCTTTTTTCTTCCTTGTTCGCTCCAAATTTTCTTGTTCAGGAAATTGCAAGGTTTTGATAAGTTTGAGTTCCCATTTGGTATAAAGTTTTGTAGATTTTCACTGAAATTTGAGGGGCATTGGATGCTAATTTAGGCCTTGTATCTTCTTTTTTGCTTTTTGTCTCAAATTCCTCTGCTGGCCTTGTTTGGGGTTTTACACTTGTAAGCTCTTTCCTGTATGTTTGTGTTTTTTCTATATGCATATGAGAATACTGTATAACCAATCTAAAGAAGTACCCCTTTCAAAAGTTGTTCCCTCTAACCCATCTAATCTGTTTTCATTTCTCCAGAGAGTTGTTCCACTCAATACATGGGTACTCATCTCCAATTTCAAGCTTTCCTACAATCTCCTCCGCCGCTCTGACGGAACATTCAACCGTGAGCTGGCGGAGTTCCTTGACCGCAAAGTCCCTGCAAACACCATCCCAGTTGACGGTGTCTTCTCCTTTGATCATGTCGACAGAAGCACCGGCCTACTCAACCGGGTTTACCAAATGGCCCCGGCAAACTATGCTCAATGGGACATTGCGAATCTTGAGAAACCCTTGAGTACCACTGAGATTGTGCCTGTCATAATCTTCTTCCATGGTGGAAGCTTCACTCACTCCTCGGCCAACAGTGCTATCTACGACACTTTCTGCCGCCGCCTTGTGAAAACCTGCAAGGCTGCTGCGGTGTCTGTAGACTACCGCAGATCACCTGAACATCGCTATCCTTGTGCTTATGAAGATGGCTGTGCAGCTCTCAAGTGGGTTAAGTCAAGAACATGGCTGCAGAGTGGGAAGGATTCTAAGGTTTATGTCTACTTGGCTGGAGATAGTTCTGGTGGCAACATTGTACACCATGTTGCTGTGAGGGCAGCTGAGGCTGAAGTTGAGGTTTTGGGGAACATTCTTGTTCATCCAATGTTTGGTGGCCAAATGAGGACTGAATCTGAGGTTAAACTAGATGGGAAGTACTTTGTAACTGTTCAAGACCGTGATTGGTACTGGCGAGCATTTCTACCTGAAGGAGAAGATAGAGACCACCCTGCATGTAACACATTTGGCCCCAGAGATAAGGGGATTCAAGGGCTCAAGTTCCCCAAAAGTCTTGTTGTTGTGGCTGGTTTGGACCTTATGCAAGATTGGCAATTGGCTTATGTTGAAGGGCTCAGGATTTCAGGGCAGGAGGTGAAGCTCGTTTTCCTCAAGGAGGCGACAATTGGGTTCTACTTCCTGCCTAACAATAAGCATTTCTGTCGTCTAATGGAGGAGATAAGCAACTTCGTCAAACCTGACTGCTGTTAATTGCCTCTACTCTCCACTTAACTTAATCATCCATACATGGCAAAAAAGCTTGACTTTTTACCATAATTTGCAGTGATCATCATCGGTATGTAGTTGTAAGAGTATCCCATCTAGTATTACTAACTATTTATTCTGGGTAACTTAGGAGTTCTGGAGATAGTCCATTCACTCCATTGTCGTTGTCTCCATGTCCTCGGAGTTGCAGTTGCGTATATGCATCGCTTGAGAAGACCATCTTCGGCCAGCAGCTCAGGAGCATCAGAACTCGTTTATGCTATTTCGGGGGAAGATATATCCACCATTGATAAAAGCTGCTTATCCTCGAGGGTAATGCTTGGTGGTTTGTTGATCATCAAATCTGTTTAGTAAATGGATTTTCTTGTACTAATTTCGGAACTGGAAGATCACATCTTCTACTTGTTATGTTTATAAATGGTAGTAGGGCTTAATTGTATCTTCCATCTCTTTCAGTTTCATTGCTCATTTTAGCTCATGAAAATCGCCAGCTACTTCCTGTGACTGAAACTAAATCTTCACAATGTCTCATTTTTTGAGGAAACTACAAGTCCATATCCATGGATCTCTTCTTTGACCAAACGAGTAATGCTTTTTTTCCCCAGTGTTGTCTCTTTGCGTCTTTATACGTGACACAATCAGAGATTGCATGCGTGATTTGGGTGCCTATCTATTCCATGACTTTATGCATTTTGTTTTTTCCCTGTGAATAATTCTTGTAAATCAAACAGTGATAGTAGCAATTTGATTTACACATTCATCAAAAGAGTAAAAACCTAAAATAGTACATGAACTATTGCGAAAGGTATTTTTTGGTACTTACAAATTTTTTTTACTTGAAATATGGTACCTCAAGTATTGCTTCGTTACCTGATATGATATATCCATTAGTTTTTCCGTTAAGTTCGCCTACGTGACATATATTTAAATGGTATAAATACCCAAAATACCCAAAATGGTACATAAGCTATTGCGAAATGAATTTTTCGATACCTGTATTTTTTTTTTTACCTTAAATGACACCCCAATATCTAATTATATATGATTGATAGGGAAACCGTAAACATAATAAACATATTATCACTATAATTCATAAATATATTATATTTTTCTTTATAAACATAATATTTATATATATATATTTATATTATTTCTCTTATGAGCAATTTGCTTATAAATAATTATAAATATATTACGTCGTTACTACATATTTGACTTTCTTAATTTATAAATAGAATAAACTTGTTGATCTATTTTTATGTAAGAAAATATTTATGGATAAAATACTAATAATAATATGTTTATGAGTTTAATTTACATAAAACTAATTTAGAATTTTTATTTGGAGTAAAAAAGTTTATAGGCACCAAAAATTGTCTTTCATAATAGATTAGCTACCTTTTTGGGTATTTACCCTATCCAAATATATGTCACATAAGCGAATTTAACGGAAAAATTAACGAAGGTAGCATATCAGGTAACAAAGCAATACTTGAGATACTATTTCAAGTACAAAAAAAATCGTAGGTACCAAAAAGGACCTTTCGCAATAGTTCATGTACTATTTTAGGTTTTTACCCTTCATGCATCAAACTATGAGAGGAGCTACTGTAACCTTTACTATGAAACAGTGAAACGAGGGGATAGGTAGCTGGTTCAAAGAGATTAGCAAAAGTACATAACCAGTTGATCCAGCCTTGTACATAATTAGCAGTTATATAAACAATCGGATATAAAGTGTTTCATAGCAAAACCACAAAGACCTTGTGGAGCACCAACCCCTCTGCGGATTCGATTCTCATGTAGCCACCCTCTCCCACTGCTCTCCCCATGAATTATTTTTCACTAACCAATATTTGATGTGCCATCCTCACACCATGGTCCAGGACGTTCCACATTCTCCAGAGAAGACACCGGCCAGTACCACCGGAGTATAATCTGAAGTCCCTCCCTCCACTGTCAACCATAGCTGATCGAGACTGGTTGCATAGAAAACGTTTAGTAATTCCGTCTCGCTGTTGAATTCTACGAATGTATACCATATATGTGATTATACATGTCCAGGTTTAGCGTTTCAGAAGATAGGGACATCAAATTTCAGAACTCAGCCTCAACACCTAATAAGTACTGGACAAGAGTTTAGCAAGTCGATACACAGGCGGTTAGTATAGCATTTCTGAAAACATCATTTTTGGTTCGTAATTCCTAAAAGAAAATTACCCACTAGGTTGTTTTTGTTAATAACTCATAAGACTTGTTTTCATTTTTTGTTGTAGATGCGAGTGGAGTGGACAAATATCAAATACATATATATGAAAAGTATTAGCCTTAATTTCTAGCTAGATAAATCAAAATAAAGACACAAAAAGGAAATCGATCAATGGCATCCTCGAGCTCACACCGGCAACTTACACCAGTTTCAAGCAGCCTAGCATCCATAGAGACATAATCTCCATTTCTTCAATACTTGAATCTTATCCCAATATCTAGTAAAGACAGTAAACTCGTACTCCTCAGTGGTGTTATGACGTTCAGGGCCCCTGACTTCAATCACAAGATGATAGTTGAGTCCCTCTACCATTTGCAGCTCCGCCCGGACTATGCCGGTGAGGACCAAGTTCTTCAAGCTTTGGAAGTTGATTTCCGAGATGGCGAATTCCACAATCTCTTTTACATCAGGATCAGTGGCAGGGTTTGGAATCCGCTGATAACCGCCTGTGTCCGGGCCATCTAAATTTATAGGTTGAGTATTACCACCAATGAGGAGAAGAGCAAACAGTACAAGGAGATAGAGAGGATTATGCATTGTGATTTTTGGTGGAACAAGTTATTGCCCGAGAAAAGAGACGAGTATGGGAGCTAGGGTTTTATACGAGATCGAGTAAGGGATTTATACAATGAGCTAGGGTTTTATATATATGAGAGTAAGGGATTCGATCGACCTTTCGTTTCACAAATTGATCGTATACGCTCTTTGGATCTGAAAGATTACTATAGGATTTGTTTATTGATTGGTGCAAATCTCCATGATCCCAAATCTATTTTACCACAATCAAGAGATAAAATTTATTCTACCAAATTTTACTCGTGATTTCAGGAAAAATACAAAAAGGAAGTAAGACAAAATTTATATATCTCGATTCTGAAAGATATATTTTAATAAACTACCAAATTTTCCTTCTTTTTCCTTGATTTCAACCTTCGCATTCTCTATTTAGCCAGATGATGAATTGTTCACACAACAAAGCCTCGTTCTCTTTGGTTTGTCTGATGACTATGATCACCACAAGCCTCCTTCCAAAGAAACCATTAGAAATAATAGTATTATGTATCACCTTGCTAGGGGTTTTGACAATATGCGAAGCGTCCTCCAGCGAATTACTGTCTGGTGAACCAACTAGTCCCATGAATATCTCCCAAAAATTTGAGCAATGGATGGCAAAGTACCAACGTGTTTACTCGAACAGCTCAGAGAAGGAAGAACGTTTCGCCATATTCCGGAACAACCTTAAGAATATCAATATATTCAACAGCAGAGGGGCAGAGAATTTCACCCAACGCATCAATTCATTTGGTGATTTAACTGATGAAGAATTTCGCTCCCGATATCGTGGCTCGTTCCACATTCCCAACACCACCACAACCTCGAGCTCATTTTTCAAGTACCAAAGTATAAAAGATGAGGATCTCTCTGATGCAACTGTGGACTGGAGGAGGGATGGAGTTGTCACCAACGTGAAGAATCAGGGAGAATGTGGTAAGGACTTCTCAAAGCTTTAATTTACATGCATGCTTTTGTACCTATGTATATTACATATTGTTTACACCTAAATTAATATTTTACTGGACAGTAATTGTCTATGTGAATATTAGTTAAATTTATGGTCCACGTCATACAGGCGAGCCCGGAATAATGGGTTTACAAGTGATGACCCGCTAGGAAGTCATGCGAGCTGGACAGTCCGCGTACGAACGGACTCCGCATAACAGACTTTGCGTACAAGAGGTGTTTAATTGCTGGGGGAACACCTCGCCCCGACTTAGCATCGTACCCCAACTTGTATATACAAGAGCACGTGCATGGCTTGTGGTCCTTTAATTACATAAGTATCTCGACGACATCTTGATGGAATCTCGCTACGACTTGAAAGCATCTCGACGGCATCCTGACTCGACAAGCATTTTCGCGCTCGACTTGAGATATTATCATCTTGCCCTTGATTATATCTAGTGGTGCACGTACAGTAGGCTTTCAAAGTCTCCCACGAATGCATGCATGTTTAATTATTGGAGGGAGATATCTTTGAGCTTATAGCCCGCATAGACGATATCACATAGATGATTAGCATGCAAAGAGGTTGCATGTGAGATGGACTCCACACGATTGGATTTCGCATGCAAGAAAGTCGGGCTTCATACTTCGCCACCGCATGCTTGATTGGAGAGAACGTCGTCATCTTGTCTTTAATTGGATAAAGCATATGACTATAGTACGTGCATGGCAAGGGTTCTTATCCCATGCAATAGTTATCCAATAGTCATGTGAAGCATATCCAAACGTGAAGCATATGATCACTCCTAATTCTAGTTGATTAAGGAGATATACATGCAAGCTGTGCATATCTGTTTTGCATACACGTCCAGAGTTATAGTATTTCAATTGAAGAAGGGGACAATTATCCATGCTTGGCTTGAAGGACAACACGTGCATGTGTTGCTTGCATAGGAAGGGGTTGGTTCTGTTCCTTAATCATGTATACATGATACGTATGCACATCTAACAGGATAAACTTAGAAGGCCTTTAGGTCTCCACGAAGTGATTTACATCGCCTACGCCACGTTTATCGTTGAAGACTCCTACAAGTCTTTGACATGCTTTGGGCCAATACCTGTGGCCCTAAGTAATTCTATATAAAGAAGTTCGAGCAGACTCTCTAAGCACACAACAAACAATACAACAACTCAACTCTACAAAATACAATACAATTCTCGACCTAGTTGAACCTCAGACGCTCCCCGGAGCTTTCCTTCCGTTTCCCCGTACGCTCTCCGGAGCTTTCTCTTTCTTTTTTCCTCTCCTTCCCAATTGAAGCTCTGCTCGATCCTACATCGAGTATCGATATTGTGACGCTCAGGCGGACTACTTTAAGTCCTTGCCCAGTACGCAAGGCGAATCTGAAGAACCCTGCGGTGGAGTTGGTGCTCTCTCCATCCTCAGTCGCTTGATTAGAAGCAGAAGGCTAAGCGCACCCCGTTACTACAACCATTACATTCCACGTCCTCGCGGTGGCACGCCCACAACAACTAAAAGAGACTTTGCACGCCCAGACTTACTAGTGTGGCCAAAACACATATAAATCATTTGTATTCTGTTTGTAGTTAGCAGCTGGGCTTTTGCAACAGTAACAGCGTTGGAAGGGATTGCCCCATATATTACAGATAATAAGTTTATGAACCTATCTGTGCAACAACTTATAGACTGTAGTAAAAGCTTCGGCACCCATGGCTGCACCGGTGGGTTGCCATCCGATGCCCTAGCATATGTAGCCGCAAAAGGACTGGTTATTGAAAACAGGTATCCATATCAGGGTATTGAGAAACAATGTGATTCCTCACTAGAATCATCTCCTGAATTAGGGATACATGCTTTTAGCACTGTGCCGCCCAATGATGAAAAGGCTCTAGCTAACGTTGTGTACAATCAACCGGTTATATGTTGGGAAAGAAGTGGCTGCCTAATACAAGGCCGACAGATAATTAGTTATCCCAGGATCTGACTTTCCCACCCCTCGTGTGATTTGCGGAAATAGTAACAAAAAGAAGACATAATATTTAACGAGGTTCGGCAATATGCCTACGTCCTCGGGGCAGCAGTAATACTTTCTTCCACTATACTAAATAATAGGATTACAAGAAACACTCACACTAGACTAACTAAAGTGGTAACACACCTCTCTCTCTCAAGAGGAATTTTCTTCTCACTAATCACTCAAGTGAGGATCACACTACAACTATCGCAAACTCTCTCTATTTTGTTTGTGACTCTGCCTTGGGTTGTTTTGCTGCAAGCTTTCATGCCTTTATATAGGCAAATGGTTTATGCACAAGCCATGCATTCCATACGTAACATGCAAGGGAAGAAAAGTCAAGTTTCTTCCATGATTCATGCTCGATGTCTTCATGCTCATAAATGTTTGTCTTCCTCCATCTTCAAAGATTGCTGCCACCACCACTCTAAGCTTATAGCTTTGTTTCTTACCTTTCAAAATATACTGCACCCACTTTGCTATTCCTATAGCAACAGCCTTGTTTTCATTGAATGGGTCACCAAGGCTACAGCAACAAATGCTTTCCTCATGCAGTAAACACCACATGAATTTCAACCTCCAATTAAGGAGGGACTGACCCATCATTATAGTCATACATGCAGTGAGCAAAGCATTTCAATACTACGGTGGTGGTTTTTTCAGGGATGCAGATGGCTCATGTGAGAATAGTACCCTCAGTCATGTCACTGCAGTTATAGGGTACGGAACAACCATACGAGGAGTTGATTATTGGATATTGAAGAATTCATGGGGCAAAGATTGGGGTGAAAATGGCTATATGAGAATTCTTAGAAATCCTGAGAATAAGCCTGCAGGTGTTTGTAATCTTGCGGTATATCCTGTGTATCCTTCTCTATCTTGACTTTTGAGATAAACAGCAGTGTTATAACGAAGCCTATTGCATGTTTGCCTATGTGTTCTACATCAATGAGAGAAGAAAATGGTTGACAAATTGGACTAGTATATAGAACTGCTATATATGGAGCCAAATTAAGCCAATTGAAGCTGCACCAGAAAACGGTGAAAGCGTAAGAGATGATATACAAAATCGAATACGGATTACGGAGATAACATCAGTACACTATTATTACGTACAGAATACAAAAGAGGAAACATATGTTTTTTCATAAAACGATGTTTTATTCATATTCACACCACTGCATGCACACGATCGAAGCAATCTATATCAAGCTTCATTTAGTATAACTAGTGCCAAGATCCTTTGATTTCTGTACCATTCTAACCATTGAAGATGTTTCATAAGCACCACCTCGTGGCAATGATGCTGGACTCCCAAATGGAGTGGCACCTGCAGAGACACACTGCTGCTGCTGAAAGGTACCCACAGTGGAGTGTGAAGCCTGAGCAGCACCAAAACTTGCAGAGAGGCATGAAGTAATTGTGTCACCCCTAGTTGTGGCTCTCTGCAGTGAATGAGAGCTCATTCCCGAGAGCGCATAAGCGCGCCCGGTGTGTGTATACAAATCCATGGTTGCCATTCTATCCATGACTTCTTGAAGCTCAGTTTCAAGCAAATTGCTAAGACCATCCCCAGCTCGGGCTGCTGGTGTTGTTAAGAGAGATTCTCTTCGTTTAGTCAAAATGGCCCGTGCAGCCTCCAGATTTCCATTCTCTGCCAACCCTTGTGCCTCTGCTATAGTTTCAGAGACCAAGATTCTATTGCGCTGGCGATCAACCTCCAAAGAGACTACTTGATGTGTAGGGGAACAAACCTCAGGTCTCAATATCTCAACTAGCTCACCTTGCACCTGGGTTAACTCATTTGAAGCTAGATCCCTGTACACGCATGACACATCTAACAATGAAGTTTTAGTATCTGAAGTTGAGGATTGTGGAACAAAGAGGTACACCAGAAATTGTTTCTCCTCTTCTGCATAGAGACTCCCAACATCAACAACACCTTGCAGGTCCTCATCAGATATAGTTTTGATATATCTCCCTGATGGAATAGCTACTATCTTCACACCATGTGATGCTGACCTTACTGTTAGGCGAGCTTCCTGAGCCACAACACTGAGCAGACCACCAATGCACAGAGCAAATGAATCTTGAATCATGCCAACTGATTCGATAAACGAAAAGGTGCCACCTGATGCATTAGATATAGCATGCATAGTATTTGGATCATGGTCGCTGCCAAACCCAAATGTGTGAACTGGAATTTCATGTTGCATGCAATTAGAGCGAATTGAATCAGGCAATTGGGCCAAGAGTTGGCTTGAACTATGACAGTAAGTATCCATGCCATCGGATAAAAGCATGATGCTAGCAACTGGGTTCCTCTCCCTTCGTTCTTCAAGGACCCGAGTTCCTATCTCGAGTCCTGCCACAATGTTGGTCATGTTATCTGGTCTAAGAGAATTGACAGCTCGCACAGCATTTTCACGGCCTTCAACAGACATTCTTCTTAGAGGAAGGACTCTTCTAGCAGTAGTTGAAAATGTAACTATTGAAAGTCGGTCTGAAGGCCCCAAGTTTTGTATGATAAATTTGACAGCGCGCTTCACAAGGTCAAGCTTTAGGCCACACATGCTGCCACTTATATCCAAAACTGTCACAAGGTCGATGGGGGTACGCCCCTGGCCATCAGTATCTTGAAGAGATGGTGCACAAATGCTGACAAGAACAGGATATCGCGGATGAGATTCTGCAGCTGAGATAGCCAAGGACTCGGTCTGAATCTTAATTGTTACAGCCTGGGGGTCATTGGATTGCATTGGTGAGGTGGACAAAAGAGGTTCATCATCAGAGAAGCTAGATGGCTCGGGAAAGGCTTGGTGTTGCTGCATGAATGGGAAGGAAGGATAGTTCCAACTGGGTTGCTGATATGAGTACTGATGATAAGTCTGATGGGGTGACTGACGCGGCTGGAATGAGAATGAGATGTTGGGAGAGTTCCCACCCAAGTTATTATGTTGAGGGAAATTAACACCCCATGGGTGAGGGGGATCACCTGAGTTGTTATGTTGAGGGGGAAAAGTACTAGTCCAGTTTGGTTGGAAAGGAACATTTTGCTTATCCCATATTACTCGGCAAATGGGGCAACAAAGATTTCCATGCTGAACATTCTGGACAATGCAAGGATAGTGGAAGGAGTGGGAGCATTGAGCAGTGAATATGGCTTGGCCTTTTGGGGCTGCCATGCTACTCAGACAGATGCCACAGTTGTTCTGCACCAACACATGTAAATAAATTTAAATCAAACACAAATGAAAATGTTGTGCAATCATATGTGCACAGTTTCCTCTCTTAAATCACACAAAAGGAAAATGCTTTATCAGCAAATGAACTTTGCATGCTACATTTGAACAGAACAAAGAATAAAGGATTATGTGCATCAGTACAACATGACACAACCAGATCATCAGTCAACAATTTCGTTATAAACATGACAGAAACATATCTTGTGCAACATGGTAAGACATTATCATTTATCAAGCACGGAACATCAACTGCATTCGATTAGAGAAAAGGGATTCTACAACGTAGATGAACTTCTGTGCATCAGTACAGCTTGACACAACATTCATTCAAAATTCACAACTCAAAAGTCATGATGAATATGACACAAACTATCTTATCATTCTTATGTAACATCTTATCATGGTAAAAAGGGCAACCAGATTATGCATACACCGTGGTAATCTATGATCTTTTCACTATAAAACTATGCACACACACTATAGCAATTAAGAATTACACACTTCCAAACTACCAAATATGTCAAAAAGGCAAATTTATAAACTGAAAAGGGGAGAAACCTATTTATACAGAAATATTCCTAACTACAAGATTCATAGTATATTCTCATAAAAGTATTCCAGACCCAACCACCCCAAAAAACAACAATTCATAGTCCATGGACTTCACAATCTGCTTGATCGGTTCTGCATGCCAGTTTTCACAACAAAGATCAAAACTTTTACTCACTTGATCAGATGCAGACTGAGAAGACATGGTGTTCGGAGTATTCAAAAAAGTCTTTACGCACCAAAGACTACAAAACAGAAGGAGAAGGATCCGAGTGGCAAGGTTGATGCTTCAGCTTCCCGAACGCAGAGGCAACTGAAATCGATGATTCAACAAAACAGGGAGTTTTTACAGATGATGAGGGTCTGAGCTTTGAGGATCAAGAGATGAGAGTCAAGCAAGGTGAAGATGGAGAAGAGGTCTGTGCTTTTTTGAGTGAAATGAAAAGTCGGTCAAACAGAATTGGAATACAGAGGAGACTTTATTTGGCAAAGCTTAGGAAGCACGTCTGGAAATGAAATCAGATTATTATATTGCTATATTATTTTAGTTTTTCTTTTTTTAATTTCCAAAACATTAGGTATAGATCAGAAATTGGAGAGCCTATTCAGCGCATCCGGGTGCGTCGCGCACCCGAGTGCGCTGTATAATTTTCGCAGAAATTGATGTGAATATGTGTTAAGGGGCATCATGCCTCTGATCGTTTCACTAGTAAAAACCAGGCCAAGGAATGAACATGGATAATTTTCCATTTCTGTAAAGTGAAAGAGTGTAA
This sequence comes from Fragaria vesca subsp. vesca, assembly GCF_000184155.1. Lineage (NCBI taxonomy): Eukaryota > Viridiplantae > Streptophyta > Magnoliopsida > Rosales > Rosaceae > Fragaria > Fragaria vesca. Next base: position 5,191,014 of record NC_020493.1, on the reverse strand, counting down.
TTGGTAGAACTAAAAACAAGAATGCAAGTAAAAAAAGAACAAATTGGACTGTAACAACAAGGAGACCCAAAATTTCAACGGAACAGAGAAGAAAAATGAATAAACGCAGTAGAGAATCAAATATAAAAACTTCACTAAAGATTCATGCAATGCATACAAAGAAAGGTGACAACCAACAGAAATATAGAAACACAATTAACCAAAAGAAGACTAAAATGTATCAGCCTGTTGTTTTGGTTGGAGGCCTGTATTCTTTGATTTTTCTACCATTCTGAGCATTGCAGGTGTTTCATACGCACCAACGGGGGCACCAAACATCACGGGGGCACCCCGTAGACCACCTCCACCAGCAGTAGCAGAGGCACCAAAAGTTGGTCCTGCGCTGTATAGAGAACCAGCAGCACCATAAGCCGCGGAGCCACCAGAAGAGAAACCAAAAGCAGATGGGCAACCAAAAGCCGTAGAAGCACCAAAACCAGCTGTGGCACCAAAACCAGAGGAGCCACCAAAAGCCCTAGAGGCACCAAAACCAGCAGAGAGACATGATGTATCTGTGTCACCCCTAGCTGTGGCTCTCTGTTGTAAATGAGAGCTCATTCCTGAGAGAGCAAAAGCACGCCCAGTGTGAGCATACGACTCCTTGGTTGACATTCTAATCATGATCTCTCTAAGCTCTGTTTCAAGCAAACTGCTGAGACCATCCCCAGCTTGAGCTGCTGGTGTTGTTAAGAGAGTTTCTCTTTGTTGAGTCAAAATGGCCCTTGCACCCTCCATATTTCCCATCTCTGCCAACCCTTTAGCCTCTCCAATAGCTTCAGCCACCAAAACCCTGTTCCGCTGCCGATCAACCTCCAAAGACACTTCCTTTTATGCAGGGGAACAAACCTCAGGTCTCAGTATATGTACTCTCTCACCTTGCACCTGCATCAACTCATTTGAAGCAAGATTTTTGTACACGCATGTCACATCTAACAATGGCATCTTAACATGTGAAGCCGAGGGTAGAACTGATAGGTAGACCAGAAACTGTTTCTCCTCTTCTGCATATATGTTTCCAATATCAACATCACCTTGCCGGCCCTCATCAGAAATCTGGCTGACATGTCTCCCTGATAGTATTGACACAATCTTCACCGCACAAGATGCTGACCTTACTGTGAGGCGAAGTTCTTGAGCCACAACACTGAGAAGACCACCAATGCACAAAGCAAAGGAATCTTGTATCATTCCAACTGATTCAATGTATGAAAAGGTTCCCCCTGATGCATCAGAAATAGCATGCATAATGTTTGCATCATGGTCGTTGCCAAATCCAAATGTGTGGACTGGGATTTCATGTTGCATGTCGCTAGAACGTACCGAAGTAGGCAATTTGTTCAACATTTGGATCGGCTTGTGACAGTAGTTGTCTTGGCCATCCGATAAGAGCATGATGTTGTCTACAACCACAAGAGCAAAACACTTAAGGATAAACACATATATAGATACAACTTATACAAGATCATATACACCGTAGGTAGACCGAGAGCTCCGAGGATAAGGGATCTTCTATGCAGCACTCAGTTACCAAGCTCAGATGGAGAGAGACTCATATTGGCGTAGTTTAGAGTGTGCATAGGGACCTCCTTATATACTGCACTTTGGATAGCTCAAACTCTGTCCATCAAAGAGTTTGAGTTCCACTAGAAAACAATAATATTAGTCCATCTCTATTATCTTGTTTGACAAGATAATTTAATTGTATCTCATTACTTATCTAACCATTTCATTTAGATAAATATATCATGATAATGTGCTTTTAATCCCACAATGTTTATTCTGCATATATTATGGAAGTTGTCATGCCTTAGGACTCAACATGCTAAGTCCATTCCAACATTCTCCCACTTGGACTAGCATTAGAGTCTGTAACAAGAATCCATATTGAGTTCAGATATAACACTGTTCCTTTGTGCACTTGAGATTAAAATTTCACATGTTTGATACAAACATCATCAGTCTGTCATCACAAAAGAGAAATGCCGGATCTCCAGAAAAATTGCATTCATTGAACACAGTAACTTAAAGACCACCAACACAACTCTAAATGTAATACATGACCAATCAGAGATGATAGAATTGCCAAAGTGTTTCCTGATGAAAATGGTGATAATCAAACACTTAAGCAAAGCAGTCCATTCCTTGGTTCTGTATGCAAGAACCTCAACACAAACTTTCAAAGAAAATTTTCCTGTGATCCTTTAACATGCATAATGATGCAGCAGATATATATATATATCACATATACATAATTTCTTTATAAGCAAAATCACTTATCACAATTCTTATAGCATGCTTAATGCTCATAAAATTCAGTAACCTTACTGTAATCAAAAGTCTGAACTTATTCATTTTAACAAAAGTGGCAGAATGCCAAGCTTTTAAGCTCAAGATATTTAGTCTAGAAAACTAATAAACAATAAGCAGTGTAAACAATGCTCCCACTATTCTCTAGCTATCTGAAAATCCATAATGGACTATAGTGAGAACCACGAAGTGTAAATAATCAAGTGATTCATGATATGCTCAATTCCAAAAGACAAATGCTCTTATAGTAAATGACATGAATTTGAATTGTGAAATATTCTCCCCCTATATATTATATATATAAAATATTCTCCCCCTATATATAATATATATAGAAAATATTTGTCTAAAGT